>NC_077229.1:260468062-260768062 GCF_027887165.1 Monodelphis domestica
TACTAGATTCCATAGAGCCATAGGCTCTGGTTCATTGATAACCTTAAGTAAAATCGACTTCATAATGGGAAAACAAGGTCCAGAAATCCAGCAATAAAATAGACTGATGCAACAGTTTTTAACTGAAAGTACATTCATTAAGCTGTCTGTCATTTTTAAAAGACTACTAAAGGCCTTCAAAGTAGTTCTCACCATGATCCAAAAGAAAGCAACAAAAGAAGTAAGGGAATGAAGGAAAAAGGGAGAAAAGAAATAAAAAAGAGAAAGGTAGACAGAAAGAGAATAAAATAAACAAACAGAAGAGGGGAAAAGAAAGCAGAAAAGGAGGGATAGAGAAGGGGAGAGAGAAAGAGAAATGAAAGAAGGAAGGAAAGAAAGAAAAGTGAGAAGAGAAGAAAAAAGAGACAAGGAAAGAATGAAGGGAGAAGAAGCAGAAGGAAAAAAAGGCAAGAAAAGGAAGGGAAAAGAAAGTAAAGGAGAGAGAAAAAGGAGGTGAGGAAGGAAGGGAAGGAGGAAAAAAGAAAACTTTAAGGGCATATGTAAATTCATGCACACAGGCCAATCATCTGTACCCTTTCTGGGAAAAGGCAGTACAATTTAAGAGTTATGGCAATAATCAAGTACTCAAGAGATTCAAATTCCATCCTTGCCTTACCACTGAGAACTTGTGCAGAATTGAAATATATAATCAGTTTACCTTCTCATGCCTTTGCTTCTCCATATGTAAAATGAGGATGTTACTACAGTGCAATCTATCCTAACTAAATAGGTACACCTGTCTCTATCCCTTGGCTCATGCCACCTACTCCATTCCTGCAACAGATTCTTCTTCCCTCTAGATAACTCTGCTGAGGTTCCTCCCTCTCTCCCTCCAAATCCTTAGAAAGTAGATACATATACTTGAGGAGAGCTAAGTGGCCCAATGGATTGAAAGCCAGGCCTACAGATAGGAGGTCCTAGGTTCAAATCTGACCTCAGACACTTCCCAGCTGTGTGACCCTGGGCAAGTCACTTGACCCCCATTGTCTAGCCCTTACCACTCTTCTGCCTTGGAACCAATCCATAGTATTGATTCTAAGATAGAAGGTAAGGTGTTTTTTTTTTCCTTAAGTAGTCCCAGAATATTATAATTCACAAAGATTTATAATTGTAGCTCACTCAAAGGGCAATGGAGAGGTATATGGTGAGGGTAAGTAGGTGTAAACATTATCAATGAAGAAGTGCATAGAAGAAGCAACATAATATATGTCAGGAGAGAGATCAGTGAGAAGGAAAAGAAATCATTCTGTCACATAAAGACACCTAAGGCAAACTGGTGGCCATCCTTCTTTCTTTAGAACCATCCATATGATGTCAAGAATGCTCAAAGAACTCCTTCTACTTCTCACCCCTTTGAAGGATGGAAGAAATATTTAAGGAAAGAAACAATGGGCTTCATGTGTCAGATGGGAGAAAAATGAGCCTCCCCTAATCTTTTGCTGATCACTTGATAAAGGAAACATCTTTGTTAAGTGATGACTTTATGCCAAATGGTTCCCACCCTCAAGGAGATACATTCCAATGATTGAAGGAGATTACGTGGCCATCTGTAGCGGTACAGAAAACATACAAAGGAAAGGCAAGGTCATCTTAGAGGACAAGGTGCTAGCCTCTGGGATGAGCAGGGGAAACCTGCAGAAGATAGAGTTTGAGCTTAGTCCTGAAGGGAATCAAAGAATCCTGGGGGGCAGAAATGGGAAAGGAAAGCATTTCAGGAATGGGAAACAGGCAGTGTTGAGCTCAGAGATGAGAGATAGAGCATTGTGTTTGAGAAACAGAAAGTAGGCCAGTCTGGCCCTATTATAGAGATCATGGAGGTGAGTAATACCTAATATTGAAGAGGTAGAAAGGGAGTAGGTTGTAAATGCCAAACAAAAGGGTTTATACTTTTGTTTGATCCTAGACTTAATAAGGAACCACTGGAATTTATTGACTGGTCTTCCTGACTCCAAGGACAGATCAGATCTCTATCCATGAAGCCAAGTTATGAAGTCCAGCTGTAGAGCTAGAAATAAGATTTTTCAACTGATATGCAGGGTGAGCTCAAGGGAGAAGTCCAAGAAGACACCAAGGCTGTGAGAGGTGCCTTAGAGCCAGGCACCTGAGTTCAATTCCAGCCTCTGACATACTGGCTTGTAAATCATGGAACCTCTCAATTCAGGACTCGAAGCAATTCTCTAAGAATATAACCTGAAGAGAAGGTACTAACCTGAAATGGCAGAGGGAGTTTCATCACGGGGAGTTTCCTATATCAATGAAATCCCAGATCTTGATCCTATCCCGATTATTTGCCTAAATAAGTGCTTTAAAATACCTTAGAAACATTCCAGAGAAAGCATATGAGAAGCTTTCAATTAAGAGAGTTGCATCTATTTTCTGTTTTAAGGGATGGGAGTTGCACACAAAAATCCAAATGTGTTCAACTGAAATGAAGACAGTTAAGATTTGATCTAAAATAGACATCAGATTTGAAGGGAGGTGCCAATAGGTCTTAGAACACTCCAAGGCATTCCAACTAGAATTCAAACTCTACCCTCATTCGTCCTTCCATGTATCTGTTCCCCTATGATATTTGCCTAAAATTAACAATTTCCCCTTTGCACAGGACAAGTCCTGTCTGGAGGACCTAGACAGCATATTAGCAGAGGATATACTGCAGAGCAATGATACAGCAAATCTGACCTAGCAGCTGCTCCCATACAGACAGACCTTCAGTGAAACTCTCCCACTGTACTTATAATATGGCATCAACATATAAATAGAAAAGGATATGCCCGCCTCAATCCCAGCAAAGCCAAAGCTTAGTAACTCATAACTCCCTTAAAATAAAAGATGTTTTCCAAGCAGGCTATTTCACAGTAATGGAGATAAAACAGACAAATTTCATTCCCTCTATCTTAAGAGCAAATAAGATCTGTTCTGATTTAAGATGATGAGGCACTCGGGGAGTCGTTTCATAATTATAAAATCCTTTTAGGTCCAGAACTCATTTCCCTGGGTCCAGTTTACTTCAATATCTCTATCCTCTAGACCAGGAGCTCTTAATGATTTTTGTATCAAAGGCCCATAGATGAACAGTTTGGTGAAACTAATGGACTATTTCTCAGAATAATGTTTTTAAATGAATAATAAAATAATTAGGAATATAAACTATGTCTAATTATTTTAAAATATAATTATTACAAAAAATCTTTTCACAGGTTTTAGACCCCAGGTTAAGGACTTGCTCAAGATTATTCATTCATCCAGCCAGTCAATGTTTATTAAACATCTACATATGCCCAGAACACTGTGCTAAATGCTGCAAGATAAAAAATCTTAAACAATTAGTGCTGAAATATGGTTCCCAAACCAGTCCCTGGTGGGTGGTGTTCAATTGCTCCCACCTACCAACCCCAGCCACTCTCATAAAAGGATATGAATAATAACATTAGGGACAGTAACACCCCAAGGAATGTACTGTAGGTTGAATTGATTAAGCTCCTTGATACCATCCTCAACCAGCCTAGTTTTCTTTTATGATCCACTAGAGAATAATAATCCCTGAATTTGCTAAAACCTTTTAAAAATCCATTTGTATTTTCAGGCTGATACTATGTATTAGGGTTAAGTTGCATAAGTCACCTGCTATGGACAATATTATTTCTTTTATTTGTCCTGAATTGACCTTCCTCAAGTTTTGAGAGCTGCTACATAGCTTTAAATTTCTGGGATTTGGTTAAAATGGGTATACAAGGAGCAGCTGGTGGCTCAATGGATAGAGCCAAGCTTGAGGATGGGTGGTCCTGGGTTCAAATGTAGCCTCAGACACGTCTTGTCTGTGTGATCCTAGGCAAGTCACTTAAGCCCAAATGCTTAGCCCTTACTCAGTAAAAATACTGATTCTAAGTCAGAGGTAGGGGTTTTAAAAAACATGTGTATAAGTTTGTCCTATATAGAGCCTTCATAATTTTATTGAGAGGAAATATAATTTCATGGGAGATGAGTTCTAATTCTATGCCCTTCACCACCTGTCTGAGTAATCTTGGTCCAATCATGTCCCTTCTTTCTCTTTCTGGGAATTTTTTTCCTCATATTTAATGTTAAGAAAAGTAAAATAATATAATATCTACTCTTCTTACTTGCCATGATTCTATAAGGATCAAATGAGAAAATAATTGTGAAATTATTTTGGAAAATTAAAAAGACAATACAAACATAAGGCATTCTTCTTCATTAAGACTGTAGTCCCTGGTCCATCATCATATGGAAGCCCTTAATCATTTTAGTAGGCCTTTTCTGAATCTTCTTCAATCCTACTATGATTTTTGGGATTTGGAAAACAAAACCACATACTGTATTCTGTATGCACCACAGTGTGGTACAGAGGCAGTTTCCAATACTTTTCCTGACTAAACCCAGAATTTTGATGGTCTATAATGTGGGCTAAGCCTAAATTTGGCTTAGTCCATCAAGTTCAAGTTTTTTCTTTTCTTAATCTTTTTTTTTCCTAGTGCAATTGGCACTTATGAACCATAAAATCCAATTAAAACTACTCTAATAATTTGAATTTTAAAACACCTGAGGGACAAATTAAAAAGGATATAAAAAACAGCTCCCCATCCTCAAGACATTGAGTCCAAAATTGAATAAAGAAGCCTATAGAGAGCTGCAATGAATCTGTGTTTTCAGGGAATAGTCTACAATTACTCTGGATCATAATTAGAAGATCATTTCCCACCATGTCTCAACAAATAGATTATTTCCTCCCAACCTATCTTTTCCCCCTTATTGCTTTGCTTTTTCTTCCCTTACACTTCTCCTCTCTCATTTTTTGGGGGGAAGATAGGAGGTGGTGGGGTAGGGAATGGAGAATAGAGGGCAAAAATTATTGTCATGAATTGTAATAATGGAATACAAATTATTTATTAAGCACCTCTATACTAGGCAAAAAATTTAAAAAAATGAGAGTTGATCTGTTAAGAAGCTTGTATTCAAATAAAAGACAAAATATAGAGGAGAGGTAGCCTAGTAAAGGAGGTTTTGATATTTTTTTTTTAAGTGGCAGAGCCCTAAGAATAATTAAATGGAATCATGGGGTAATTTTTTGTCTCACTTTTTATTGAAGCAATAACTCACTCAACTAGTAAGTGTTGGAAGGTAAGATTGGAACTCAGATCTCTTTCCTCACTTCAAGGACAGCACACCATTCTGCTCAGCAAACCACACCTTAATTATCATTAATTTATTTAATTAATGCTGCCACTGGACTATCACAAAACTGAGTTTTGCTCTAGTCCACCCCAACTTTCTCCTCCAACTTATCTTCAGTACATTCACTAAATGGGTTCTGGGATAGCACATAGGAAGAGTAGGTATGTAGGGAGTTGAGAAGTGTGCTGATCATCAGCAAGCCGTTGCTTACATTATCAGCAGCCCCAGATAGGTAAGAGGCCAAAGTCTTCAGAAGGTCATCTGAGGCCACTGCAGGGTCTCCATTTAGAACAGGACTAAAAGAGAAGATGATGCATGGCATTTGGAGGGCAGCATCATGTGCTAGCTACACAAAATGACAGGCACTCCATTTGCCCTTGTGCAAAGTTAGAACCACTAGCTTAAGTGTAAGTGATGACTCAAGAGGAAGGTTCAGTATTACGTGTTAAATTCTGAATGGGAAGAGATGAAAATTGCATAGGAAGCCCAAGTCTCAAAACCTGCTCTTGGTGTCACTAAAATTGCACTCAGTTCAGCTACAGTCCTACCAAATGACCGAGTGGGGTATGTATGTGGGGTGTGTATGCTTTAATGAAAAGCAAAAGACCTATTAAGGGGTTTCAACAAGTAAACCATTATTCTTTTCCCCAGAGGTCTGGAAGAAACTATATATTATACATGTAATGTATGTTATGCATATACACATATACATTTCATTTCTGTCTCTATCTACTTTCCCCCCTCTCTTTTCCCTTTTTTCTTTTATGCATATATATATGTGTGTTTATATGTAAAATGTTTTATTTATGAAGAAAATGAGGTCCAATGAGTGTTAAATGACTTGCCCAGAGTTATTCAGGTAGTAAGTAGCAACACTGGTGGTATCTGAACTCTAGTTCTTTGATATTAAACCCAGTATTCTTTCAGCTATATTATGACTCCCTCTCTTTAGTCAAATATGGATAGTGCAAACTACTTACTCTAGTTTATTCCGGTGCCAGAGAGTCACTGCTTAGAGAAACCATTCTCTTCTTCAGCATTATTCAGCCCTTAATCTGGACTTTCTCCTAATCTATTTTCCACATGGCTGGATCAGTGTTTTCCTAAAGCACAAGGCAGGCATGGAAGGAATCCTCAAAAAGAACTATGATGCTGAACTGGATCACTTCAAGAGAATGGACTGTTCTCTAGTTTAGTGGCCTCCAGGGGCCACTTAGTAACCATGACCTGACTCCAACAATTGGGAGATCAACTATCTTATCCTCCCCATTAGAGGAATTTGTGAAGCTTATCTTTAAAAAAAAAAATCCTGCGAGATTAATGTGCTAGGTGATAGTAGGATCCAGCCTATAAAAATGATGTAGTCTTAGTAAGATAAACTGTGACCCTGGAAAAAAGCTGTGAAGTTTATCTCAAAAACAACCACTCTTACCTTCCCTCCTATTGTAGTTGTCATCAGATTTTCAGGTCAGTTAACAGCCAACTTTCCACCTGGATGCCTTCAGCATCATCTACAACAGGTGCCATTGGGAAAATTCTACTCCAACCCCTCTCCTCCAGATCACCTTGTGGCAGCCTATATGATGTCGTCAGTGGGCAGTGACCACTAAATAAGTGTTCTGTCTCCCTACTTTTCATTTTTGATGGGACAAAGTGAGTCATAGAGGATTAGCCAGCATGGATGAGTTAGGACTGACTGCAAATTTCAAGGCAATCTCTGCCCCAAGCCCCCCAAACCTACTCCTCTTCCAAATTTCCTTCTTATTGTCAAAAATATCATGATCCTTCTAAGTCACCCAGGTTCACAAGCTGTCATCTTCAAATCCTGTTTCCCTCATCCATATATCCAGTCCTTTGCTAGACCATCTCTATCTCTTTCATTCATACCTTTTTTTACTCATAGTTCAACTACCCTAGTTCAAGACTTGAATCAAGGAAAAGGAGAAAGAAAATAAATATTTGTTAAATTCTTACTATGCCCTAGGCACTCTGCTAAGTACTTGGCAAATATCTCAGTTGAGCCTCACACCAAACTGGGTGAATAGGTGCAATTATTATCCCCATTTCACATTCAAGGAAACTGAGGAAGACAAAGATTAAGTGACTTGTCCAGAGTCATGTAACTAGGAAATATCAGAGGCGAGCAAATACTAGCACTAAGTTTTTCCTATTTTCCACATGGATGGACCAGATTTTTACTAAAGCATAAGACTGAGGGTCACTATTCTACTCAGTAAATATACCAGTGGCTCCCTGTTGATTCTAAGATCAAATATTTCATTTTGACTGTATCCTTTTCTAATCTCTGTTTTTGTGAGTTACATATGTATGTAATTATTTGTATAACAGTATGTGCATATAAGGAATAAATAAGTAAATATGCACATATTGGGAATATGTGATCAAAAACCTTTTGCCAGTAGGATTGCATAATCCAAAAAGTTTTGAAGTCACTGCTGTGGTGGAGCAACTGAGAGGAGTCAAACCTAGAAAGGCTTGGCTAAGGCTACAAACTACCATTTTATACTAGATTGTAAGTCTAGATCTAGTTAATATCTATAACATAATTACTAGTGATGCTAATCACATTAGTCCAGATTTTTGAAACCTAAATTTTTAAAGATCATTCCTTCCTCTACTGTGTTCTGCCTATGAGCTATAGCATATTTTTACCTATGAGAAGAAAAGCGATCCACCTTTGAAATTAATAGGTTTAGTGGTAGCTTTGGTTCCTAAGCTTTGTGGGGCCAGGAAAAAAGGCTGGATACAAACACTCTCATGTGACAAGTTTGAGAACCAAACCTACTGGGTTCTGGTTAGCTCTGGGCATACATAATTCCTTCTTTTCTTCTATTCCTTCATTGTTACTGAGTAATTAACTTTTTTTAATAACCTAGTATCCATAACCCACACCCAAAACTCCATGAGCTTTGCCAAACTGTAAACAAAAACTCCTATTTTCTCCAAAAGGAAGGAAACCAATAAATGCTGGAGGAAATGTAAAAGAAGTTGGGGATGGACCCTTGGGCAAGGATTTGAAAATCCTTTTAAAGCATTCCTTTCAGCTAAGACCTAGGGTCTTTAAGGGAGCGGAGAAGCACAATCTTAACCCTACTTTCTCCCTAATGGAAATTAAACCATGGTGGGAAGAAATTGCTTCTTCATGTAGCCATGGTTTTTAGTACTTAAAGTGGGCAGATTGACATGGAATCTTGGTTAATTATATCTTCCTGTATAGACATGGGGAAAAAAAAGCAAGAAAACCTTGGCTAGATTAGGAAGAAGAGTATCTGATATTCGTTCTTTCTTAAATATTCCATCTTATTTCATGCCTTCTCCCTTAGCATACCTGATTGTGCACGTGTGTTTAACAGGGTCCTCCCTGTACAATCTTCTAACAGAGAACATGGATTAAAATTAAATGGTGTTGGAGTTGATTCTGGTATGAACCTTCTCTGTTAGAGCTCACCACAGCCTAAGACACAGGATATAGTTTTAGACTATATAAGTATCCCAAACTTAGCACCTCTATTCTTTGACATATTTCCATTACAAAATTCTTGCTCTGTGGTTCCTCTTTCAGCATGATTGCCAGTTTTAAACAGTTCAGATTGATGCAGCACTTTATTTTTTTAAAGGACCTATTTCTCTACATTCAATCAAATGTCCTAAAACTAAAAAAATTAACAATTTGTATCTGTAATTTAACTTTGAGTTTAGAGTCTTTAAATCCTCTCAAGCAAAGTAATCTTTTTTTAATATTACCAGGGCTGTTGGTTACTCTCCTTTCCTTATCCCCCATAATTTCTGTGAAGAACTCACAGGATTCTTGGGAACTAGAGAAGAAAGAAGAATATGGCAGAGTTGGATGGCCATAAGTGTTGACTATTCTGCTCAAGCCTCTATGATCAGAGGCCTCTTTTATATTCAGCAAAAAGTAAAAATTTCTACTATGTACCAGGCATCGTGTAAAGCTCTAGACTATACTCCAGAATTGTGTATATAATAAAAAACTTTCTTTCTGTGCCATAGCCTTTAAAAAGAGCCATCTACAAAAATGAACAGCAATCAAACCAAGTTTTACAGTGAGTAGGTACATCATAGTACTTTATGTCTCTAACAGTAGACTAAGCTGTTCAGGAAGAAGAATAAAAAAAGCAAAGAATCAAGTTGAGGAGAAAAAGAAATATGGAATTCTTTCATAAAAGAGGTGGATGGAGGTAATAGAAAACATGCATTTATCTAATTTCTATACAAAATGTGTACTCAAAATGGAGTCAACAACAATAAATTCTTGACCCAAAGGGATTTTTAAAAATGATAACACAGTGATATATAATTATTCACTTGGTACCTTGCCATTAGAATAAGGAATAGTTCATGTCCCTGGAACCATGGATACTGATTGGTAAAAGTTTCTCATATCTCATCAGACCCACATCTCAACATGCTTCCTCCTTCCTACTCCTTACCATTTTTAGCTATGGATGAAGTATTAAATGAAAACAACAATTCCTGGAAAATATTGATCAATTAATCTATGATTAATTCATCCATTCCTATGACTTCTGAAACCAAACATTCCTCCCTGGCAACTCTTCCATATATGTATCATTTCCCCCCATTATAATGGAAACTCCTTGAAGGCAAAGACATCTCACTTTTTAAATTCCCATTTCTAAGCATAATGCCTAGCATATAGTAAGTAAAATATTTCAAGCACAATACTTAATAAGTGCTTCTGCAATCATTCAGTATTTCATTCAAACCTCAAGTATAACAAGACATATTGATGTCATTTGTTTAAAAAATAATGATTAGCATGATACAAAGCTGAGGGGGAAAACCTGAATTTAGATATTATTAGAATAAGCTATAACTGGAAAAAAAACTGGAAAGAAGTTTGGCAGAAACTAGGTATAGACCAACATCTCTCACACACAGTAAAAATGGATAAATGATTTGGACATAAAGGGTTATATAAGCAAATTAGGGCAACATGGAAGGCTTTACTTGCCAAATTTATGCATAAGGGAAGAATTTATCATCAAACAAGAGACATAGAGGATCACAGGAAATGAAATTAATAATTTTGATTCCATGAAATTAAAAAGTTTTTTTTTATAGAAGCCAAGCCACTATTGCCAAGATTAGAATAAAAATGGGGAAATAGGGAAAATATTTTATAGCAAATTTCTCTGATAAAGGACTAATTTCTCAAATATATAGAGAATTGAGTCAAATTAAAAAGAACAAGTCATTCCCCAATTGATAAATGGACAAGGCTATGAACATGCAATTTTCAGAAGATCTCAACGCTCTCTATATTAATATGAAAAAATACTCTCCGTCACTATTGTTTAGAGAAATGTAAATTAAAACAATTCTGAGGTACTACCTCATACCTATCAAAATTGACTAATGTGATAGGAAAGGGAAATGACAAATATTAGAGGGGATGTGGGAAAATGCACACTAATGCACACTTAGGGGAACTGATCCAGCCAATGTGAAGAATTAATTGGAATTATGCCTAAAGGGCTGTAAAATGTCCTCTATCTTTTGATTCAGTAATATCATAATTAGGTCTGTGTCCCAAAGAGATCAAAGAAAAAGGAAAAGTTCCAAAAATATTTATAACATTACTTTTTGTGATGTAAAGAAATTGAGGTATGCCTATAAATTGGGGGGTGGCCAAATGAGTTGTGGGAAGTGATTGTGATAGAATTTTCAGTTGTTCAGTCATTTTTCAGTTATCTGACTCTTTGTGACCTCATTTGGAGTTTTCTTGGCAAAGATACTGGAATGGTTTGCCATTTCCTTCTCCAGTTCATTTTATAGATGAGGAAACTAAGGCCAGATCTGAACTCAAGAAGATGAGTCTTCCTCACTCCAGGTCCAGCAATCTATCTACTGTGTCACTAGCTGAATAGTGATGGAATACTATTGTTATAAGAAATGATGAACAGAATGGTTTTGGGAAAACCTGGGAAGACTTACATTAACTGATGCAAAGTGAAGCAAGTAGAACCAGGAAAACATTGTACATAGTACCAGCAATACTGTATGATGATCAGCTATGAGTGATTTAGTCATCTTGATCAATACAGCAATCTAAGACAATTTGAAGGATTTATGATGAAAAATGTGATCCTTATCCAGAGAAAGAACTCGTAGAATTTGACTAGAGATTTAAGCATAATTTTTTCACTTTATTTTTCCAGCTGTTTTTTTTGGTAGCAACAATAATATGGAAATATGTTTTACATGATTTCACGTGTATAACTGACACTTCTTGCCCTCTCAATGGGTGAGAGGGGCAAAAGGAAAGGAGAGAATTTGGAATTCAAAATCTTTAACAAAGAATGTTAAATAATAAAATTTTAAAAGACCAATCAATGAATGAATATATGTATCAAGTGCTTATAATGTGCTAAACACCATGCTAAGTACTGGGAATACAAAAAAAAAGAGAGAGACAAAAGGCAGTCCCTGCCCTCAAAGAGTTCATAATCTAACAGAGGTATAGTAGTCAGAATGAAGACTTTTGTATTTAGTTCTGGGCTTAAGAGTCAAGAAAAGGGATATGTCTCAGAAGAGCATCTGGGTAAATGCTTTTACACAACTTCTCCCCAGGACTTTTCTTAAATTGAACTCTATTACAAGGTTCTATAACCCTCATGATTAAGTTACCACAACCAGACCATCATTTTCCACAGACTCCAGTTGACTTGTTTCAAGAGCAATTAAACTCTCTATTAACTCACTATAATTAGGTACTGAAAGTCTCTAAACTTCTTCACAAAAACAGTTCCAACAGCAAGTTCATTGTAATTAACAGTTTTCCATTAAATGTCATCCAAGTTCATAAAACCGAGAACCAATTGTGATCAGTTTTTGAGTTCGATTTCCATTTTCTACTTGGTATGTTTATTTTTTTAATATGCTCTTTTCCTCTTTCGAAATTTATAATTTTAGCTGTTAGACTATTCATTTCTCTCACCCCACAATCTTGTTCTTAATTGCACTTCTTATTGTTTCCTCCTATGTAATTTTCTCCATGGGAAAAAAAAAGCCAATTTCTTCTATTAAAGAAAACAACTAAAACCACCCTTTAGAAAGTCTGTGTGACAATGAAGCAAAAATTATTTATAATCATAGATAATTTTTTCCACTGGGAAATTTCAAGTTATGACAAAGAATATATCATAGACTTTGGGATGGAAATCCAACTCATTCACTTTATAGATGAACCAACTAAAAAGAAAATAGTCATATAGGTAGTGGCAAATACAGGTTTTGAACCCAGAACCCCAGGCTTAAAATCCATTTTTTTCTTCCATGGCAACACTAGATTGATTAAAAATATATATTTTTTTCATTTCATTTACATTGACATCATATAAAAATATCCCAAGATGAAATCTCAAGAAGGCTTATAATGCATCCTTTTATGTTAAATGTCTTTCATTTCTAAAAATCTCTAACGTCACTAGAACAGGACATCTTAAGGTTTTTTTTGTATCATGGACCCCATGTCAGTGAAGGTAAAGTTTTCTCAGAATGATATTTTTACATTATTCAGCAAAATACATGGGATTATATATGAAAACAATTATATTGAAATATAGGTATAAATTTTTTAAGCCCAAATTCATAAAACAAAGGTTTAAAATCACTACAGGGCTAGAGAAACACTTTTAACAAGCTTGCTAACTCTTTGAAACCAACCAATTTTTAAATTTCTGGCACAAACAATTCACTTTGATGTGAAAAACCATAGTTTAAAGAAAATACCTCACTAGTAAAGAGGAGAATAGGATTCTCTTCAGGAACTGCCACTACCTACCCATGGAAAGAGGTAAGTTGCTCCCTTTTATGGACTTTATCCTTTCTCTATTAAATTATATCAAAGCAGAAGACAATCTAAAATTCTATTCATGTGAGCTATTATTTTTGTTTTTCCAGTGTTTTGCAAATAATACTAGAAACAACATGCTGGACTCCTTGACATCCTCTGTGCACACTTCACTTTTGTTCTCAGTCTTTGAATTAATAAATGCCCTTGTCCTCCCTGCTGTCTCCTGAATTTCTGACCATACTCTAAAAGTCAGGTGGAATGCTAATTTTCCAGGAAGGCTTCTTTGAGCTTAATAGTTCATTCAGCAGTCAACTAACAATATTTTGTGTTTTTATCATTCATATAAATTATTTTTTACATCAGTTACTTGTGAGTACACAAATATACATATATATGTATATATAGGTGGCAATTATGTGCTAAAATGAATTGAGCACTGGGCTTGAAATCAGGAAGACATCCTCATGAGTTAAAATCCAATCTCAGACACTTACTTAACTGTATGATCCTGGGAAAGTCATTTAACCCTGTTTGCCTCAGCTTCCTCATCTGTAGAATGAGCTAGAAAAGGAAATGGTAAACTACTCCAGTAACCTTGCCAAGAAAACTCCAAAATGGGATTGACAAAGAGTTGGACATGACTGAAACAAGAAACAACAGCAATGTAGATGTTTGGATAGACAAATAGTCTGGGGAGAAAGAGAGAGAGAGAGAGAGAGAGAGAGAGAGATGGGTGGATGTAATATCTCCCAACTAGATTGTATATTTCAATGAAGTAGGGACCACATCTTCTCTAAAATTTGTGCTTCACCTAGCATAGCATGGTGTATACAGTAGAAGATTATCCAAGGTTAACTAAATTGAATTGATTCAGATGATGCCTTCTGTGATGGGGAGGGGGGAGAGCAGGTAAGATGCTGGGACACGTGATAAATTCTATCCATAATAAAAATGAAAATTATAAAAGTTTGAATTGAACTCAGAAAAGAATCTCATTCCCATATTCTGATGTGTCTGTGATTTCATATACATTGATCCTTCCTCCACTAAGACAGATTGCAATCCCTCTGTAGCTTCTCATCCTGTGAAAATCTTGTCTATATCTTTCTCTAAATCTTCAACCCAATGTGCTGGAGGTATTCTTTTTAGTCTTTTGATATTCCATGGCTGCTTATTTGGCATGCTAACTACACAGCTGGTCCACCCTCATTTCCAGTCAGACATACACCTGATGCTTTAAAAAAAAAATCACTATCTGGTGTTCTCTTAATTGTTTTATATTTTGAAGATATTCTCTCTCTTAGGTTCTCAATTCTGTTAGTATATAACTATAATTGTAGGTGCTGATAATTCTTTTTTCTTCTGATTTTGTTTTTATTTCACCATGTTCATTTGATATTCTCTTAATTTGATTTTTTGCCCTATTCTTTTTAATCAGGTTGGCTAAAGATTTATTGATTTTATTAGTCATTTCAAAGAACCAGTTTTTGGTTTTATTTAATTATTTCTATCATCTTTTTTTATTTCCAGTTTATCTCTTCTAGTTTTTAATATTTCCGCTTTTGTGCTTATCTTAGGTTTAATCTTTGTGTTGGCTTTCTAATTTTTAAAATTCAAATTCAGTTCATTAATTCTCTTTCTATTTTGTTAATGTGTTTTTAAGAATGTAATTTTTCTCCCGAGGACTGCTTTAGCTGCCCAGAAATTTTGGTATGCTATTTATCATTAGCCTTTTTCCCCCTTACATAATTGTTTATTATTTCTATTGTTTGTTCTTTCACCCAAACATTACTAGGGATTTCATTGTTAAGACTTTATTTGGGTCAGTTTTAGTTTGTATACTCTGAATTGATCTCTATTTTCATTGCATTATAGTCAGTAAAAGATACGTTGCAATATCTTTGTTGTCTCACAAATAAATGGGTCATTAAAAAATTCATGTGATTCTGAATACACGCACACACATTCTTATTCCTTAGTAGTCCAATTTAGAAAATAGCATAAGTCTTTTAGCTCTAGTTTCTCCAGTAATTTGTTCAATTATATTTCCTCTTCTATTTATATTTTTATTAAGCTTGTCCATGACTGAGAAACATTAAAGTCTCCTGCTACCTATGTACTATTTGTCTTCTTATAATACAGTTAATTATTTTTATTAGTTTAGACATAAGATATTTGGAGAACATAAGTTTAATATAGACATTGGTTTGTTGTCTATGGTTTCTTCCAACATATTGTAATTTCCTTATTGATCTCTTTTTATGTTATTAATTTGTACTTTTGCTTTGTTTTGGAGGGTGGAGTCATGAACTCCTCCATTTAAGAAAGGGGAAGGGACAAATATCTCCTTCAATATTTCCTCATTTCCACCCAACTGCACTTCTTTGACTTCTCTATCATGCCCCTGTGTCAGGTATCTTTTCCTCCAGTTCTATAACCTTAATTTTCCCTTTTTTTCATAATTGTATCCCCGGCACTTAATGTACTGCCTTGCACATGGTAGATACTTAATAAATGTGTATAGGCTATTGTCTGATGGCATGATTGTCCAATGCATTCCAATATCCAATGTGAAATTCAATTTTGGATTCATTTGACACATAATGAGTTGTGTTTCAGTTTCTCATTTTATTTTGCATACACCTTGGCTTTTTAGGTATGTTCCTTGTAAGCAATAAATTGTGGAGTTTTGTTTTGTCATCCAGTGTCACACTTTCATTTTATTAGAAATCTGAAACTATTCAGATTTTAAATTTTAAGAATTACATTTATATTCTCCATCTGTCTCTATATTTTTTCTGAATTTGGATTTATTGTTGTTCCATAAAAACAATAGTTTGTTTCATCAATTATTTTTGCATAATCTACTTTAAAGCAACCCTATTTCCACAGTTCTTTTTCTTTCATCCTCAAGTCAAACCTCTCTTCCTTTGATCATTCTCCCACCTCCTGCTTCTCATTTCCTATGTAAATGCCACCATTGATACCCTTGTCTCAAATAAACCTCTCTAGGAAATGATGATAGGGTCATGCTAGTATTGGCACTGAACTGCAATTATCTTCACGGTGGTCTAAACATAACCAAGTCAAGGTAGGATGATCAAGAGTGCCATGAAATAATGTCTCTTTGTCTTCAGGCTAATGAAGTTGAATTTTATGTCCCTTCTTTCATTTCTTTTCCATGGGGATCTCGAGAGACATCCTTCCATTTAGTTTCAACTAAATGCCAATATTGATGTGACCCAGTTCCATTAGTTGTGTTATCAAACTAATTGGTTATCTGGCAAGTATAGCACATGTAGGCCTAGAAAGAGGAGGTTCTGGGTTCAAATCTGGCCTCAGACACTTCCTAGTTGTGTGACCCTGGGCAAGTAACTTGACCCCCACTGCCTAGTTCTTACCATTTTTCTGCCTTGTGTAGTGATTCTAAGAACAAAGGTAAAGGTTTTTTAAAAAAGTAATGTCATCAGTTAAAATGATTTTTGTAGGCAGTCTGTAAAGGTATCAAATGCAAATAGAAATGGGGGTCATTAAACCCAATGTAAGGGCCTCTACCCGTTGTTTATTGACTTAGAAAACCACATGTTAACATGATATATGTTCTATTGTATTTTATTTATTTAGTGAAGTATTTTCCAATTATATTTTAATCTGGTCCTCAGAAATATTGTGGGTAGTGTGTTTGGTCCAAGAAATATGATCCTTCATATCCTTTCCCTCTTTTCCAGCACTCTATCACCACTGTGGAGTGATTATAGCCTGTAATCCCATGCGGTCCCTTTGATTGCTCAAAAGTGCCATGATGGTCAATTTCTTTGAAAATGATCAAGAAAGCTCTAAGGATTGGACTTTTGTCTGACGAAAGAGCTCTAAAGATATGTGCATATGAGTGAGTAAATGAATGAACAAAATGAAGTAAAATAATTCTTTCTTGAGCAATCACTAAAACATATTTGAGCCCACATCTCTCAGCAAATGATTTTAAGAAGCCATTAGCAACGAAAGCAAATATTACTGTGATTTCTTCTTTGCCTACTCTATAACATCAATATTTATATGAACTTTTATTCAGTTAACAATGCTTAAATTAAACCCACTCATCTCCTTAGCTGACTGTTGTGATAATCAAAAACTGCTCCAATCAACATATTGCTAATTTGATATTCTCGTCGACCTTTGAAATATGGAACTTCTCCTTCTGGATTCTCATTCGATACCTCAGTCTTTATCTTTATAAAAGTAATTCTTAATTGTGGCCATTTGAGGCTCTCCTAAAACTGACCAAAGACCAGATCCAGAGGGAATTCTAGGGAATAGTGCATTCATGCTTCTAGAAAACTATCCTCTTAAGAAATGCCTGTTATCACCAGTCTCCTCTTACCTCAGGGGGCATGGGCACCTGCTACATAATCCTGCTAGGAGAATACATTTCCTAGTAATTGGCAGCCTCTTATCCTGGCCTTTTTAATCTCCTCACAACAAGGTCTCTCTAATCCTCCCCACTACTCATTCCTTCCTGCCTTCCCCTTTCTTTGCTCTTTAAATCTGGAGTACAAAAGAATGCACCATACTTTTAGACACATCAGCCTCAGACATCTGTGGTATCTTCTAAGAATTCTCTGAAAACATATTATCCCTACAAAAAAAATTTTTTTTAATGGGTTGCATTTGTTGGTTTGGGGCTCTGGTGCCCAAAGAAGGAATCAAAACTAAGGAAAGGACCTCCATTCCCATGTATCAAAGGGGCATATTCTGGCTCTCTAGGGGTAGGGGTTTGACCTCTGATTTTGTGGATATAGAGAACCTTAGGGTGAAAATAAGAAAATCCCTGCTATAAATGCATGTAAGAGTTGCCTGTAGTGCTGAGAGGTTGTTACTTGTCAGTCTTGTAGCCAGTCTGTATCTGAAGCAGTCCTTGAATACAAGTCTTGCAGGCTGACTCTCTTCCTACTACACTAGATTCTCACTCATCTGGTTTTGAGGCTAGCTCTCCATCCATTACACCAGACTAGTAAGGCTAACAGAATTCAAAATAAATAGTAATAACAATAATAAATCCTATAGTTTGGCAGAGGTGAGAGGAAAGCATCTAGTTACCTGCCCTAGGATGGTAAAAGAGGATAATCTGTGCCTTGCCTCAAGCTTCTTACACATCCTTTATCTTCAGAATCTAAGAGCAGATTCCTCCCTCTCCCCACCCCCTACCTGGATTTCTTGTATTTGTTCCCAAACTTTAAAAGTGTCTTCATTTCATGTGGTGCTTCAGATGGAGCTGGGAGCTTCTGGGGCCTCTTTATGAATGGGATTGGCACCTATAAAATCTAATCTGGCAAAAGAAACTAAGAGTCATCGGTTTATGCCTTGGGTTCTCAACCATCTGTAAACTACAGTTGACTGCACTGGCTCCTGAGGTTACTGAGTATATGGCTTCCTTGGATGAAAGGCCATAAATGTAAAGCATTATTAGGGTTCCTTTACTAGAATAACAACACTGCTTTATAACAAGGCCACAAAAACAATCTTCCCAAGCCTAGGAGCAGTCGGGTATCTGCTGTGGTAACTCTAAAACTGTGCTGAGAAAAATTTCACAGGTTTTCAAATGCAAAGTTCATCCTCACATCTTTTTAGAATTAAGCAATGCTTTTGGACCAGCACTATGGAGGGTCCAAAATGTCTTCCGGATTTGTGCTTTACTGGGAAGGAAGGGGAAGCCATTAAAATCTAAACTAGAGAGCTATTTTTTGTCCTCTTTCCAAGAAAGAAATAAACAACTTTTCCTCTTTCCAAATTGATAGGAGGATAAGGACTGGACTGTTGATTTCATTTCTAGTGAAAATTCCCAGGTGAAGAAACCCTTTCTAGGGAATATGGCAGGCTTAAGAGTATTGCCTGGGAGCAGAAAAAGGTAATAAATAATAATAATGATGATGATAAACATTTACATAACAATAACTATGTGCCAGGCACAGTTCTAAGTGTTTTACAAGTATTATCTCATTTAATTCCCATGAAAACTCTGTAAGGGAGGTACTAGTGTCATCCCAATTTTACAGTTGAAGAAACTAAAGCAAATAAAGATAAGTGACTTGTCCAGGATCACAAAGTCAAAATGTGTCAGAGGCAGGATTCTAACCCAGATATTCCTGAGTGGCTCACCACGGACAATGTCGTCTCCTTTCCAGATTGATAAAATGAACAAATACAACCCAAAAGTGGAGAAGTCACAAGAGTCTACTCCATGACCATTTCAGTTAGGAAGGGCTTGGTTTGTGTTCACTAAAATCTGATTTTAAATCTTTTGAATGATGTAATTAAGATCTCTTACTATCGGCCTCTCTCTGTAAATATATATATATCTAACAGTTCCAGGCAGATTTTGCCAGGCAATCAGAAGGGGAGAAAAAAACCCCAGCAGCCAGATGCTCTCTGTCTGACCAGATGGGAGGGCTTGTCATGTTTACAATAATCCTGAATGGAACTAAGATGTTACAATCCATATATGTATCACTGCCCACTATAAACCTGTTGCACTCTGACAACTTGAAAAATGACATTGGAATGAATTCTGTTGAAGTAAAGCCATTCCCAGAGATTTCTGCAAACAATTCCTCATAGACCTAGAGACAGAAGGGGCCCAGAAGCAATCTAGGCGAACCCCCTTCTTTTTCTCTTCTTGACAATTGTTTCACTCTGCCTCCTTGTTGGTTCTTTCACTCATGTCTTTGTTTTGTGGCATTATTTTAAGATTGGTTGGAAAGGATTGTCATGATGGTTTTGAACTTCCCTACTTCTACTCCACCATTTTGGCTCTGGACTCCTTTTCTTTTTAAAATGAGGAAATTGGAGGCTAAGAAGATTCAGTAACTTTTCCAAGATCAGACAGATAATAAGAGGGAGAGGCAGAATTTGAACCCAGGTCCTTTGACTCTAGATCCAGTGTTCTTTTCACCATATACCATAAGACTACAATGAATAGGAGGTCCAGGAAGCATAGGCTATAGATAGACATTCCAGGACTCCCAGATCTACCTTTGGAGACAATAGACTTTCAATTTTCTTATAGGTTCCCCCATCCAAATAGCCTTTAATTATCTATGTCTCCCTTGAAACTCTAGAACCACCCACATTTCTCTTAAACCCAATTTGTGTTCTTTTCCTTTGCAAAAAGAGCCAGAACCAAGCCCATGCAAGTAGCACTTGGAGTCTGATGCCAAACTACCTGACCATAAAGTCCAAATAATTCCCCATGTTTGATCCTTTTAAAGTCTGAGGGTTGACAATGAATGTTTTCCTCACTTCAAGAGGAAGACTGAACTTAAATCCAATACAGTGCAATCTCCTAGATCATTCAGTGCTCTCAACTACTTTCCTGCCTCAGAAGAAATGAAGGAAACAAGTTATGCCCTTATAAATTGGCTGCAAAAGATGTGTTAAAGATTTCAGTAAATTAATCAATTAAATGAAAAAAATTTCAGTATTTCTGTCAATAAAATATTAATGTGGGTATGATGAACACAAATTTTGGAAGACAAACATCCATTTCTATCAAGCTACTAGTCATAGTCACTTTTTTTAGCATTCTAAAAATCATTTAAAATAACACCTAGTTTTAAGAGTGGCACTAACATAGAAAATTACCAATAAATGTTCCTAGAAATATTTACTAAAATCTCTCCCTAAACTTTTCTGTCTCTACTCAAAACATGTTACCTACCAGTTGTGAAATGTGTGGCCAGTTGTTAAAATAAAGGCTAGTACATTAACCAAAAAATGAAAGTGTATGTGGAGAATTGATTTTTAAAAAGCATACTTATCTGATGAATAGGTAGAAACACACACAATAGGCAGAAACACACACACATAAATGGCCCTAAAAATATCAGACTTAGCACAATCTTTTCATTCTGTAAGGATTTACTAAGCACTAATTATATGTAAGACCTTGTGCAAAAAGCCAGCAGAGGTGCAAAGCTGCATACAATACTGTAGGAATCTATAATCTAATACAATAATATCTAGTATGCATTTGAAACTTTATAACTTACAAAGAATTTTATAGATTATTTCATTTTATCTTCAAAATAATATTCTGAAATAGCTTCTAGTAATATCTCCATTTTATAGATGAGCAAATTAAGGCTGAGAAACAATAAGTGACTTGTTCAGGGTTCCTGAGGAGAAATTTGAACCCAGATCTTCAGGACCCTAAATCCACCATTCTATATGCTCACTTTTCAACACAGCTTAATCTGGCATCATGGTGCAAAAATTATACATGAATAAACAATACAAGTTTATGAGCAATAAATTAAGCATAAAGTTCTTATCCTCAAAGGCAGGTTTCCGGTCAACCTCCTAAGGATCTAAAATCTATCCAATTGAAAAGTCTTTCATTGCTGGATACAGAAGCAGAGAATGTCCACAAGGGCATGAAAACCCATTACTAGGATATGAAAAACATGATCAAGTGCCAAGAAAATTGGCTTGTCAAGGGTCTCTAGAAGCAAAAATCAGATGATTAGAGACGAATTGAATCATAAGACCATATAATAAAATTTACCTTGAAATATCCATATCAGATATTCAATTCAACTAAATTCAACAAGCATGAAAATTTGCTTCATTGAAGAGTTTTTTCAAAGAAATCAAATGAAATATGGCTTTAGATTATCATACATGAACCTTCCAAATGGTTGCATAGCCCATATCTATATTTTACATATGTATCCTAACATCCTACAATTGACTGCAGAAAGATATTTTTAAAAGATTAGAGGATGTGATTTTATCTTTTGTTTTGTTCCTTATAATCCGTGTAGTTCAGTTCCAAAGGATTTATGATGAAAAATGCTATCCACCTCCAGAGAAAGAAATGATGTAGCCTGAATGCAGATTGAAGCTTACTATTTTTTAACATTCTTCATTTTGGGTTTTTTTTTGGGGGGGGAAAGGGGCTGATTTCTTTCATGACACGACTAATATGGAAATAACATTTTGCATAACTACACATTTATCACTTATTTCAAATTGCTTGTCTTCTCAATGAGAAGAGAGGGAGGAAGGATGGGAGAGAATTTGAAACTCAAAAAGGTTTTTTTGATGAATGTTAAAAATTATTACATGTAATTGGAAAAATAAAGATCAGTGTATCTCAAGAACCACAAGTCTCATCCACATATACAATCCCTTCTGTAGAATTAAAACATTATGGAACTACCTTTGTCGAGGGTCAGTTCCCTTGGCTTCTTCATCCATTTCCCAAAATCTTTATCTTGCCCATTTCAGGGGTAATGGAATAAAATTACATTCCAGGACTCTGAATGGGATGGATTGAAGAGCCTAAGCAAGAGGATTAGAGTCCTGGCTCTGAGGATAAGCAGGCAGCCCTTTTCAGAGAACTGTGTGGACTGTGGTAAACACTCACATAACCAGTACTGCATTTTAATGAGTGTTCCTGTCCCTTTCCATTATGTCTGCTTGTGACCTGGAATAATACAGCTAGATACAATCACTGCATACCTTCTAAACTACCTAGAATGGCATGTTGTAGGATTTTTTTTTAAAGTGAGACAGAATTCAAGATGAGAATAGAATAAGATTGGGGGCGGGGAGAAAGGCTAAGGAGAATTTTATCAGTGACTGGCTCAAATTAACCTTGGAAAAACAAAGGTTACTTTCATGAGTATGTGTGGAGTTGGCCTCTGATTTGTGTTAGGGAAGCCATAATGAACAAGGGAAAAGGACATATAGTTTATGGGTCTTTTCTTGCCTCTCTAGTCCTAAATAGAAGAATCAAACTTAGAGTATGGCTAATTTATTAGAGAAATATTAAGATGTAACTCTCTTTTAGAGAGTCAACCTATTTAGAGGCAGACAATTTTTAAAAATGTAAGTAGCCAAAAATTAGAGTATTTCTATACATATTTGAGATTGTCTAAGCCCAGACATTCCACAGGCTGCATTATGCAAAACTCCTCCATTCTTCTGGGGGAACGCTGAAACGTGACCTTTCATTGGGCTGCCCACCACTGTATTCATCTCCAGACTCATTTATCAATCTCCAAAAATCTGATTACAGTCACAAAGAAGCTTGAATATAAACTATCTTACGATTCACAGGCAATAGGCATGCTTAAAGGGACTTAATCCTTGGCACACATTTTTATAACCTCTTTCACCTCCTTAAACAAGTATAGCAGCACAACAGACAGCTTGCTGAAGTTATCCTAACCATGGCTGTTCTCTAATCCTCCCCAAAAAAACAAAGACCCAAACCTCTACATAATCCTTTTGAAATACACTTGACAAAAAGGATACAGCAAGAAGCTGAGAATGAGGGCAAAACGTGGACTATGCTCTTTCTAATCATGTCTGCAACTTTTTCCAAACCTTTTATGGAATTTGCCACATACGATATTGTAGAGTAGTTACATGGTGCAGTAGATAGGGTGCTGGGCTTGGAGGCGGGAAAATTCCTGAATTCAAATCTGGCCTCAGTCATTTACCAGCTGACTCTGGGTTAAATCACTTAATCCTGTTTGCCTCAGTTTCTTTATCTCTAAAATGAGCTGGAAAAGGAAATGGCAAACCATTCCAGTATCTTTGCCAAGAAAATCCCAAATGGGGTCACAAAGAGTCAGACACAATTGAAAAACGAGTACACAGATGTCACAGCATATTTGAAAATACTTTTATATTTATATATATTTATCTCATAATCTTTGTTAGTCTATAAGCTTTGTGAAGGAAGAATCTGTGCCTTATTCATCTTTGCATCCCCTAGAGTAGTGATCACAGTAATAATAAGCTTTAAGATTTACAAAGTATTTTTCATTGAAACTTAGTAGGCTCTCAATCAATATTTGCTAAATGAAGGAATTCTAGCATCCTACTTTTATTTTTTACTTTAACTTTTTACTTTTAACTATAGTACTATTATTTATCTTGTGATTCATTATGATAACTGAATCCTTTTTTTCTGATACCAATATACAAAGTATATTTAACCCAAACCCTGAACTAGAAGACAATTCTCTTCTACACTACACAAACAACTTTCTTCCTAAAAATACACATATCAAAATTATTAAAATTTGATGTGATGTTTAGAAGGACTATTAATTAAATTAGAGTAAATTCTAGTATTTTGGCTATTTGGACTTAGATGCTTTCACTCATTTATTCCAGGTGTACAAATTTTAAGATTTTGTGATCTTAAACATGGAATCTAAATTCTAAATCTGAATTCTAAATCTGAAACTTGATTTATATATGTATTTAAGTATCCTTCTCCATAAATCTTTTAATACAAACTGGTGATCAGTAACAAAAGGAGCTGTTACTGCATGGCATCGTGGAAAGAGAACACTAGAATGACGTCAGGATGGTTTTGCTACTACTACCTGTGAAATTTTCGTCAATTTATTTGACCCAACTGGGCCTCAGTTAAGTTTGTCTTTAAAATGAGAGTTAGCCTAGATGACAAGGTGGCTTCTAAGGTCCTCTCTAGCTCGAAATCAATGCTTCTAAGATTCTGTGACTATAGGTGACTTATTTGTAGGTATTTTCTTAAATTATTGGCATAGATTTTATTTTGAAATGAGGTATGGAATATAGATAATTGATAAGAGTAAGGAGGCAGAGAGAAAAAAGAGAGGAAATTAGGAATTTCCCCAATTCACTGGAACAATCTAACCACCCCCCCTTTCAATACAAGTCATTTATTGACACTGTCATCAAGTGTCCCTTACATGTCAATAGCAACCTTGATTTGCCCAACAGAGCTAAACCAGGATACCTTTCTCCCAAACCATGAGTGGAGTGGAAATATAGGTTCCTGTCTGCTAGTTCCTATCTCTATATTAACTCAATTCTGTCAAAACAACAACAAAACTTCAGCTCAAACAGACTTCTCCATAAAAATGTTCTCTTACAGAATTAAAGCTATAAAAACATTCCTACTCTTTGACTCAATAATCCCACTAGTAACAGAAATATTGTGTGAAGAATGACTTGTGCAGGTCCCACCTCCAGAAAAAGAACCCATAAATAGAAATAAGCAAGACAGTCTTAAATATAAACAAATTTTTTGTCAAGTAATGTCTCCTCTAGTATAGGAAGGGGAAGGAAGAAGGGAAGAAAGGAAGGAAATTTTAATGTACCAAACAAATAAATAATTTTAAAAATGTATATTCTAAGGAAGTTATTGATGGAAGGAAGATCCATCAATACAAAAATATTCTTAGCAATAGAAATTTTAATGGCCCCAAGTGAAAATAAACTGTATCCAACTATTGAGGAAAAACTGTACAAAGAATATAAGATACTATAAACATGGAAAACATATGGAAACAACAGGAAGACATAATATGAAATGTTGCACAGTGAACAAAGTAAAACTAAAGAAAAATATATTTTGAATACATGTATGTAAGATAAAACAATAACAGTAGCCAATCCACATAGAGAAAATAAGTCAGAAGGATTCAGGGAAACCAATAGAATGATTTTGTGACACTCTTGTTAAGCCACCACCATGACAATCATTTATCAAGTACTAGGCACAGTGCTAAGCGGTGGCAATTCAAAGAAGGATAAAAACACCATTCCTGTCTTCAAGAAACTTGCATTCTAATGTGAGAGAAAATGGGAAAATAACTATGTACATACAAGATACACAAATTGTAAAGGAATCTATAAGGAAAGTCACTAGAAGCATGAGGTAAGGAGAAAGACCAGAAACAGTCTTTTGCACAGATAGGATTTGAGGTGAGTATTGACGGCAGCAAGGAAACCCAGGAAGTTGTATATCAGGCATGAGAAACAGCTTGTGAAAAACTATGGAGGTAGGAAATGGAGTGTTATATATAAGATTAAAAAAATTTTAATGCACTATAAATATAGAAGTTACTGGACATATGCATGGACATTTCCAATTAAATTTTCTTTTTCCTTACTTTTGATTCCTATCGTGCATTTGAAAACTTCTAATTGTCAGTGTAAGACAAAATAATATTTTTTAAACCTTTAGAATTAATACTAAGGATTCCTGAATCCATCAAAATATTTATTATAAATAATAGGAAAAATGTCTTATTGAAGGAGTTGTTTGAGTCACTGGAAAGGAAATTGTTGATCATTATGAGCCACCATGGATTTATCAAGAACTAGTCATTCCAGAATAATTCCTTGTCCTCTTTATGACATTGTAGCTATCCAAGAAGATCTGAGGAAATCCATAAAGACAAGATGCCTGAATTTCAGGGGAGTATCTAAAAAGTAACTGTGAACAAGGGATAAGGTTTGGATTACAGTGTCATAAAATGGTTTTGACCTGGGAGAATGACAGGGACCAAAAAGGAGATAGTGAGTAGGACTATGTCAGCATGGAGAGAGAACATTAATGGATTTTTTTTAAAAAGCTAGCTTTAAGATGTGCAAAGCACTTTACAAATATTATTTAATTTTTATCATTACAACAACTCTGGGAGTTAGATGTTCTGAATAATAATAATAATAATTTTGACGGTACTTACTATGTGCCAGGCACTATGCTAATCATTTTATAATATTATTTCATTAGATCCTCACTAAAACTGTGGGAGATAGATTCCATTATTATCCACAATTTACAGTTGAGGAAGTTAATAAGTTAATGACTTGATCAGGGTCATACAGATGGGAATCTGAGACGAATTTAAACTAAGATTTTCCTGACTCCAAGGTCAGCACTAATCTACTATGCTGCCCAGCTGCCTCTAAAGATATATCACTGGCTCTATTCTATTTGTTATTTTTATCATTGCCTAATATGGATGATAGTATGCTTACCAAAAATATTCAGAAGACACAGAACTGAATGAGATAGTGGATACACTACATAATGAATTGGGACTCCAAAAACTCTCTAGGAGCTGGAAGAATGGGCCAAACTAAAGATAAAATGGAATAGGGATGAATTTGAAATCCTACAATTGGATTCAAAACTTTGTCACAAAAAGTAAAGGTTGTGAGAGAAGTGGCTTACTAAAGTTCTAGATAGAAAGACTTGGGGGTTTCAGTATACTTCAAGTTCAATACTATATAATTTGAATAGTGGACATGGCAGAGGCTATGTTAACAGAGGAGATAAGGTTTTTAGGATCAGACAAGTGAGAGGACCATTGTACTCTGTTCAGGTCAGATAGCATCAAGCCTAATATGTTCAATACTGGATACCACAATCTAGGAAGAATATTGATCGACAGAAGTGGAGAACAGTGAGGGACTTGATGCCCCCATCCCCTGCCAATAAAAAGGGATCAACTGAAGAGATATTCATCATGAATGTAGGAAGACTTGGGAGAATATAAGGGCTGTCTTCAGATGTTCAAAGGGCTACCATGTGGAAGAAGGATTTTATTTGTTTTATGGTCCTAGAGGTCAGAATAAAAACCTATAGATTAGACATAAGTTTCTGCTTTTAAAAAAACTACTAGAAAAATCTTCTTAACAAAGTTGTCAAAATTTGAAAATGTACTGATTCTATAGGTACTCAGTTCCCAACCACTGAATGTCTTCCAATGGATACTGTACTGCCATTTGTTTGATAGGTTGCACAGGGGGAACTACTATATAAATAAGGGTTAGATCAGAAGACCTTTGAGATCTTGCCCAGCTATGAAAGTCTGCAATTCTTTGAAGTCAAGAACTTTAAGGTGATCTGCCAAGACCTGGAGGGTCACAAACTAATTGTATGTAAAAAGATTAAAAACTTTAATGGCTACTGCTCCTTTAAAAAATAAAGGAAAAATATGTTCAAATGAAACACTAAATAGAAGAAAAATTACCTTATTTTCAAATAAAGTTTGTAGTAAATCAAAGAATAATGTTTTTCTTATCTACCTATAATGCCCACATTCAAAACCTTGTACACATGTTTTACCAAATCAGACCAGTTGTGTGCTCTTTGAATACAATTATCAAAGAGCAGCTCCAAAATTGGGTTTTCTTTTTATGACATTGAAAAAAGAAAGGAAGGACTTTCTAGAAGTGAACTTGATTATCTTCTTTAAATTATCTTCTTTTAATCTTCTTAATGTGGACACAATGAAAAACACAGATTTTTTTTCCCTCCAATTCCCTCCAATGGCTTTGCAATTCTATATGAAGGGCTGTACCGTGAATTCTGACTATGAAAAGCCAACACATGACCCTGATCAAAGTGTCTTCTTCACTCTGACAATCTGCCTTGCATCTCTTTGACCAGAGTTCCAGATGTCAGAAGAGAGCTATAGTTGTAATGGAAACACAACTGATGTTTGTTTATTGCCAACCAGTCAGACAGAGATACAAAACCCCAGTGTAACCAGGATTGCTGGGCTGCCAGCTCACACAAGCATCCAATGGAGTACATAGCGCACAGGCTGAAACCTAGCTACTTGCAAATGCCAACTGTGGGATGCACACACCCAGAATTTCCTAAATTCCTCTCTTTGGGGCAGGCTGGGGTGAAACACATCAGAGAATTGCACTCATCTGCTATATGGGGTCAGTCTAGAAACTCATTGCTCCAAACAAACCTCCTCTGAATAAAATAATGCACTGAAGATTTTTTTTTAATCAATAGGAAATAATGGATTTTAAAAAAATCTTGGGTACATACTGAACCACAGAAGATAAAATATTGTTTGATCTACTACCACACACTAAAACTTCTACAGAATGTGTGACAATTCATCTGGAAGCAAAAAAAATATGCCTTACTGTATTTATAGTGCTAAATAACTTTCTACTTCCCTAAGGAAAAAAAAACTGTTCATTTGGCTTACAGATATCATATGGTTCAATCAATGACAGCTCCAACATGAGTCAGAGACCAACAAGCAGAAAGTTCTGAGAGAGGATGACTTTCGGAAACAGCATTTCCATTTCTCTAATTATCCCATATCTACTTCCATAACCAAATTCACATCATTAAGAGAAAATTTAGGGGCAGAAAGGTACCACAGGAGATAGAGCACCAGGTCTGGAGTCAGAAGGCCTGAGTTCAAATCTGACCTCAGACACTTCCTAGCTATTTGTCCCTAAGCAAGTCACTTAACCCCAATTGCCTAGCCCTTACTGCTCTTCTGCCTTACAATGGATTCTTAGTATTGATTCTAAGACAGAACATAAGGTTGTTGTTTTTTTTTTTTAAGAGAAAAAATTTGTATTATACATTCAAAGTATCCAAATGAGAGAGGCACCAATATTCACCTGAAATAAAAGGCATTTACTAAAAAAGAGGCATACATATTTTTATTATTCCTAACAATTCAGCTAATCCTTAAAATTTGGTCAACTCTAAAAATCATGCAGAATGAATCAAGGAGGACTGAAAAAACAAAGTATACACTAATTTCTACATATAAGAGGAAAGGGAAATTAGAATGAATAGACAAAGAACCATGAGATAGTTTCAAAGGAATAACTCAAACATTGCTATGACATTATATGGGTTGAATTTCATTTATTTAAATGTAAATAGTTATAAAGCAAGTTTAATTAATTTTATGGCTGTTCAAATAAGACAGTATGCCAAAGTGAATGGAGAGCCAGCTGGGAGATCAGGAAGACTTGAATTCAAATCTTGATCTGACATATATTCACAGTCTGACCAGGGTTGTTACTTAATCCCTCAGTGCACCAGGCCACTTTCTAAAACTATGCTTTATAAAGGAGTGGCTAATCTGCATCAATGAAGGGAGTTTCTACACCAAAAGCTCCCTATGCTGATAAAATCAAAAGTGCAAAATCAAACTGATTTTTAATATCATTTGGAGTAAAACTAATTCTGAATTGGACAACTCAGTTGGCATTTATTAAACACTTACTATTTGTCAGGCCCTGTGCTAAGTACAGAGGCTACATAGAAAAAACAATTCCCTGACTTTCTAAGAGCTTATATATTGTATGGAGGTAAACAAAATATACTTATGTAAGGATATACAAAACAAATCAAAGGCATTTTCAGGAGGAGAACTAGTAGCTGGGGAATGAAGAAACGACTGATGGAGATGGTTTGAAGGAAGCTCAGAATTCGAAGAGGTGTGAGTACTGTTTTCCAAGTATAGGAGGTACCCCATACAAACCATAGAGATAAGAAATGGAATATAGCATGTGTAAGACAGAGCAAAAAAAACAGAATGGTTAAATTTCAGGATGCATGAAAGGGAGTAATGTGTAATCAGACTGAAAAACTATACTAGCCTTTTATAACCTGGTGACATTTTATGAACTGAATTTCAGCTATCATTTGTAAATGTATACATTATTTTTAACAATATTGAAAATCAGTTGTAAAGAGTCTTAAAAACTAAACAGCAGACTTGATATTTGATTATAAAGATAATAGGCACTCTCTGAAGACACTTGATGGAGGTAACTATTCGTTCAGTTCTGAGAAAGATTATCTAGAAATAGACACTGTACTTTTAAAAATTTAATATTTTACTTTTTTATATATTTTATTAAAAAAGCAACTTTAACATCCAAGTCACTCATTTTAAATTTACATGTCTTCCTCTGAATTTCTAAGCAGTATAATAGCTCAGACAAATTCTTACCCCATCAAGATATTCAACTCTTGTAAAGTGAAAGTGTGTTTAGGGAAGAGTAGGGAAAAGGTTAGAATTAAACCTCTGGAGGAAATAAATGTTGGCATCCAGACTAATCAGCAGCTAATATAGGATCACTTTTTCAAATGTGGTCATCCCAAATGGTAACATTACCTCAACTGAAAGGTTAACTGAGGTCTCTAAAAGTGCTTGTGGGTAAGCCTGTGAGGGACAGATTGAAGGAGACCAATGTCCATTTACTCATAGGAGGGAACCAAAATGGAAGGGCTCTAGGTTTACTTGAATGTCAAGGATATTGATCAAAAGAAGCATTGTTACTCACTAAACAAGCTGCTTTCTATGGTGACTATACTGCCTGTAATTATTGTCCACAAACTAGTGCCCAGGGCAGGTCTGGAGATTATTATTAATCAGAACATCCAAAGGTCATAAATGTCTTGGAAAATTACTCATGGGAACATATTTTTAAAGGTTAATGAATATCTAATAAAGAAAAAAAAGATAATCCTCATTCATTTAAGAAATATTTCATTCTTTCCCAGAATGTGCAAAATCTTATTCTAAAATGTTATTGGAAATGCAGAGAGGAGAGGGGGAGAATATTGCAGATTTATAAGACTGAAGACCAATGGATCAATAGAAAACTACTGTGATAGTCCTAGGGTAAGGTAATTAGGGCTTGAACTAGGGATGGTGACAATAAAAATAGAAATTGTAAAGGAGAAATTCAACATTTCAGAATGATCACAAAGGAATTTTTTTCTGAATTGTTTTTAATCTCAGAAATGAAAACAGGTTTTACTTGGCCCTGTTTGGGCTCTTTAAAAGTATCTCTCTTTCTCTTTTATATTTCTAAAACACAGGAAAGAGGAGTATACATATGTGTATACTACAATAGCCAACTATTAAAAAGATTCTGGGTTATGAGATAGATTCAAGGGTTTAGGAATCTTACAATTTGAGAGTAGCTTGTCTGGTCAAGTTCAGTGTCCTCATTTTGCAGGTAAGGAAACTGAGGGCCAGAGTTATTAGAGATTCAGAGTTAGAACCTTGTTATTCTGAATTTAAGACCCATACTTTTTTCTTTATGCCTTACTCCTGAAGAATTTAGTACCAAATCTATCCAATTAATGAATCAATCAAAAAGCATTACATTCCTCCTATGTTCTAAGATCTAATGTAGGTGCTAGGGAGGACCAGAAAAAAAAAACAACAACAATCCCTCTCTTCAAATTTACTTTTTAGCAGGGGAAACAATACACATCAACATGGAAATAATATGGTACAAAGTAATTTCATTCAGGAAGGCCTTAGCTGCTGAAGAGATCAACAGAAGTTTCATATAGAAATATGAGGTGGTTAATCAGCTGAACCTTGAAAAAATGAAGAATTCTAAAAGGCTGCCTTCCTCTCTAGTAGGAGACAAATTCACTGTCAAATCCAGTTTGTTCTCATTCCAGTCAATGTATGTACATTTCTGTGAGGGAACCATCTGAATCTTCTCTTACACATACACATAGACACACAGAGGACAACTTGCTAATTGGTAATAAGGGACTTTAATAACTACAGGAAGTTCTGTGTTCTTTAAACATATATGCCCAGAGAAATGGAAGTAGTCCAAAAACTTCACATAATCACTTGATGTAACAGAAGGATTAGGATTAGGAGCCAAAAGACCTGGCTTCAACTCTGGGCTTTGTTGCTCTATCTGTTGACATAGGGTAAACTACTTGATTTCTGGATCTTTTTGTTGTTCAGTTATTTGTCATCTCCAGTTCTTCATTACTCCATTTTGGGCTTTTCTTGGCAAAGATATTGGAGTAGTCTTCTACTTCTTTCTCCAACTCATTTTGTAGATAAGGAAACTAAGGCAAACAGGGTTAAGTGACTTGCCCAGGGTCACACAGTTACTATATATCTGAGGGTTCATTTGAATTCAGGAAGAAAAGCTTTCCTGACTCCAGGCTTGGTACTCCATCAACTCTGCCACCTTGCTACTCTCTCTGGGCTTCATCTGTACATAATATAAACCTGCTCGACCAGTCTCACAAAATCAGTGAAAAGATCATTTGAAAAGTAAAGAGCTATACAAATGTTAAAGTATTGTCATTGAGCTAAAAAAGACTTTTAAAATGGTTTGATTTTGGTATTGACAAGAATTGTTTCCAAGAGAAGACAAAAAAGGTTTTGCCATGATGCCTAAAGGCCAATCCAATAGCTTCTCTTACTATCTTTGCTTTTCAATAGCATAGCAAATACCATATTAGGAGCTCTCCGTGGTGGCCGCATTGAAAACAAATCTCCTTTTCTCCCTAGCAACTGAAATTCATTCATTTCTAGCTTCACCATTTCAAAACATTTATGCCAGACCTTTCTGCAGCTGCACCTCCTGCTCCTAATCCTCTTTCTATTTTGTCTTTTTCTACAAGACTACCTTTTCATAGCAGCTTGCATCCTGAACTAACCAATCTGACTTTTTCAATTGGCCGACTTAGCCCCAATTTAATCAGTCCTCTTTCTCCCTCATATTCCCTCCAAGTCTAAACAAAATGCATGTTAAACCACACATTTGCAGGTGCAAATCACTCAGTTTATCCCTCTACCATTATTATTACTAGTGATAAAAATAATTAAAAATTTAAACAATCCCATAATGCCTTTGGGATTAAACCCAAGCACTTCTATCCTTTCCCCCAACTTTTTATTCACCAAACCGAACCGTTATAATCTCTTTAACACCAGTTTTTTGCTTCCTTCTCATTCTCCCAATAGATGCTTCAACGCCTTTCTTTAATTATGACCAGTGGTGAATGGTGGAGAAATCTTTGCTCAAAGGGTATGCAAGGGGAATGGTTTTCCATTTTGAGATTATTCTCTACATGTGGTATTGAGAGCCCTGTAGTACATGCATAAATTAAATAGAACTCAGGGATTCTTTTGATCATCTTCTGAATGAAACATGAATGCATGCATGGATGAATGAATGAATGAAATTGGAAGAGCTCTCTAGAGATTGGTTAGCTTCCCTGCCATCAAACAGGCAAAGATCTACTATCTCCATTTTATAGAGGAGGCATATCTAAAGGCCAAGCCCATGGCCCATGGTTGCATAAATTGTTATTGATGAAAGGAAGAATAAACCCAAATTTTCTGCAGGCTAGTATGGTATTCATGCCACCATTTAAGACTCCTGAGCTGTTTTGTTCTGTATATCATTCAGCCTTTATTTGAAGCTATCTATGTTCTTTCCTTTCCAAAAAGGTACGTCAAACAAGGCTGCAAGAAAGATGGTGAAGAACATTTCAACCTCTTAGCAATGCCATTACCTAGATGAACTTATTAAAGATTACCTAAAGGCACAGGAATAATTGACCTTCTTTTTGCCTGAGACTGGGAGTGAGGTCTTTTTATGCAATCCTAAACCCATCACAATCTAAAGAAAGCCAGGACAACTGAGATGTGAGGGCAGCTGGATCATGAGGCCTTATAAGCATCACTTGTAGGCAATGGACCTCAGTACTGAGACTCCCTCCCACTATGAAGCTACCTGTGGGCAAGAACTGAACATGAGGATGAGCCAGAACCTCTGGATAAGTGATCATTAAGAGCCAAGGATATTTATTGTCACTTCAAAGCTATTTGTCTTAGAAAAGAGGCAGGTGAAACTAGTGGGGGGTGACAGGGGGCCTGTAGGGGCCTTTCTAGTGTGTCTCTGCATCCCCCTATGTCGCGGACATCCATAGAGAGATTTTATGTGTTGGACTGCAGTGGAGTTATAGGAATGGTTGTATCCAAAGCTCAGTGGTAATTGTAGCATTAATAATCATAATAGAAAAGTATACTTGAAAACTTGCAAAGCATTTCACATACAGCCTCTAATTCATATCTCAAAATAGCTCCAGGAAGGTGTCCTATAGATGCATTATTATTCCCATTATACAGATCAGGAATCTGAGTCTTAGAGATGTTGGTTAAATGACTTGCCAATGGTCATAGAGGTAGTTTTAGAAAGTAGAATTTGGATCTAAATCTTTCTGAACCTAGGACTCTGGCCACTATAGTGTAAACCTGTCTTCCATCCCCCTATCTCTCTGCCTCTCTCTCTCTCTGTCTCCCACCTCTATGTCCCCACCTCTCTGCATCTCTCTTAGACCTTCCTTAATCTTTTTAGGGGGGCACTATATCAAAGCTCCCAGGATTATGGAAATTAGAGGTGACAGCTCCCACTGTGGCTATCAATGTTCATAATATACCAAATATTCTTCATCTTTTCAGAATTTAAGACACATATCATTATTAAATATGAATGTGTGGGTTTGTGTGTAGGGAACGATAAAGTAAATAAATAGGTTTAGAATGAGGAAAATAGCTAGGATAAAAGGCAATAAGAATTTTGCTCATGATTTTACCAAAATGTATGATTTCCCCAAATAACAACAACAAAAAAATTAACAGTTGACCAAATATAATTTCCTGATAAGTATTTCTTCATTCACCTTTTAGATTTGCACTTTCTGCTTCTAGGAGAGGAGAGAGGGGTGAATCCATGTTCTGGGAGATTCCAGGTGTCATCAGAGTTCTCCCTCTCCAAGTTTAAAAAAAAAGCCATCTTTTGGAATACTTAAATGTAGTTAGTTGTATCAACTATACAAGTCTTTGTGGCACAGCAGATAGGGCACTGGACTTCATCAAGACAACGAGTTCAAATTCTGTCTCAGATTTTTATTAGCTGTACGATATCACTTAACATTTGTTTCCCTCAGTTTCCTCAATCTAGCTGAGCAAAATTATAAAATAGTAATTCTAATAACACTCTCCTTTCAGAGTTGTTCAGAGGATTAAAATGAGATAATATTTATAAAGCAACTTTCAACCCTTCATGCATTATATAAATGTTATTTATCATTGTGCCGTTGGGCTTACATGATTAATATAAACATGCAGTATCATAGGCCTTCTGAAGCTAACAGTAGCTCTGGGGATAAATGACTTATTTCATTTCCATTGAATATTCCTTTTCAGCTCAGTTTTTAAATGTCTGGGGAGGCAGCAGGCTGACAACATTCAATCAGAATGATAAAGGTACATGAGAACATCAAGGGAAGAGGAGACAGATTGCCCTCATCTCTCCTCAATGTAGCTGTCCTAAGCAATTGTGTTGCTTTCTGAAGGTTCTTGGCATTAGCTACTGTTTTGAATATTTCTGTGTCAACAACCATGGAGATCACTCATTCCCCAGTGATTGTTTTTTATTTGATGTTAATAGATATATTTGCAGAACACGTGTATATACAGCTAAATCTATGTCTATCTGTATGTGTATATATATGTCACATGCAGAGAGAGAGAGAGAGAGAGAGAGAGAGAGAGAGAGAGAGAGAGAGAGAGAGAGAGAGAGAGAGAAGAAAAGGGAGAGGGAGAAAGAGAAGTAGAAGAAGAAGAAATAAGGAGAGGGAGAAAAATGGAGAGAGAGGAAAAGGGAGAGAGAAGGAAGGACAAGAAATGAATGGGGGGAAGAAGAGAGAGACAGATGGAGAGAGAGACACACATAAAGAGAGAGAGAAGGAGGGAGGGAGAGAGAGGGAGATGGAGCCAGAGCCAGAGACAGACAGAAACAGAAAAGCAATGAGGGAAGAGGGAAAGACAGAGAGAAATACTGAAAGACAGAGAGAGGAAGAGGAAGAAAGGAGAGGAAGAATGTTAAGTAATATAAGAGGGAAGACACTGGCAAGGTAGAATATAGGTTTAGGAGGCAGAGGTGAGGAAGGAGAGCATTCCAATAATAGAAAGCTATGGAATCAGGAGAGAGACTACCTTGTATAAGGAATGGTGAGTAGGTCAATGCAGCCAGATAGTAAAGTACATGGAGGTTGAATAAAATGTAAGAATACTTGAAAGGAAGAAGTCAGTAAGATCTTGAACAGATAGAATCTTGTATTGAATTGAGTTGAATAAATCAATAATTTGGTGGTAATACATTTAAAATTTTACATTAAAAAATCAGTCTCACAAGTACTAGATGGGGCAGGTATGACTCGATAGTACTTGCTAGGGGGTTTTGAGGACTAGTAGCTAAACATGTGGCAAGTGTGAAACAACCACCCAAAAAGCTAATGTGATACTAGGTTACATTAAGAAGCAGAGTTTCTTATGATAAGAGGATATTCTCTGTCTGTATAAGACTACATTTTGGAGTACTAAATGCCACATTTTAGGAAAGACATCAGTCTTAACTAGACTCTCATAGTATCTGCCTAAAGGTGGTATCTAAGGAATTATCTAAGGTATGACTGCTTCTGTGAGCAGTTAAGGTAAAATGAGATAGACTGAATTGAGTAAAATATGCTGAAAAACTGGGAGTGTAAGGTTTTTAAAAGTGGTAATGGATGGAGTGGAAATGACTATAAGTCAAATATTAAAATTATTTGGACAGAGAATAACTTGAAATTCACAGGTGACAATAACAAAGACTTGCACAGAATGGCATGAACTTTTAAAAAGAAAATGTGTTTCCTAGGAGACAGTGGTGCAAGGGAGGGCATGGAAGGGAAAATGGGGGCTAGTAATGTGTCAAGTGGTCTTCTTGGAATTTTGGGTCAGGGAATGTGAGAGAAAGAGTAAGCAACCTTGGGGACAGTGCTAAGAGTTGTTGTTTATTCAAAAAGGTAGGTTTCAAGCAGCACAAAGAGATAGAAGAAATGGGAAAGGAAGAAATTCAGGATCAAAGATTGAGAACTGGAAAATATCTCAGTTTAACCCTACTGTTTTCCAGATGGGAAACTGAGGTCCAGAGGGTGAAGCAACTTATTAATTGCTTGCGCAAGTGAAAGAACCCAGATTTGAGCTAGGAACTCTTGACTCAAAGACCAGTCACCTTTCCACAGTGGGAACGGAGGTCACAGGAGGAGAAGAACTGGGGAAGGCAAAGGATGAGTTCATTATGGGTGTGAATCAAATAAGAAAGAAAGAAATGGGGGGGGTGGGGACATAGCTAGTAAACAAAGCTCTAGTGTGGCTGTGGCACAACGGAAAGTATTGCATGTGGAATCAGAGGATCTTAGTTCATCATCCTGTTTCCAAGCTCTCTCATAGTTTTCTGAAATGGAAGACTCCATATCACAACTGACTATTGAACTCTATGAGGTAGTATGACACAGTGGACAGAGTACTAGATTTGGAGTCAAGAAGACCTAGATTCATATCCTGCCATAAAAATATTAGCTGTGTGAGTCTGGAATGGTCATTTAATTTCCCCAAGCTTCAGTATCCTCATCTGTAAAATGAGGAAATTGGCCATAATGGATTGGATTCAACTGGATATCAATGGTTTTCTAAGATCCCTTTCCATTTTAAATCTAAAATCTTATGAGAGCTGGCCCTGGAGTCCAGACATGGGAACACATAAGCTATATGACCCTGGGAAAGTCATTTAATCTCTGAGTTTCCCCAGATAGTTCTCTAAGAGTATTTAACTATAGAGATAATGTGATCTGTTTCTGGAGTGGAAGTTCACAAACATAAAACATTTAATTCCCATGTCCCAACAATAATAAACCTCATTGGACATGCAAGAATTAATCAGCACAAAAGCAGGTTATATGGAATATTTTCAAATGTCTAAGAAGAATCAGATATTGGTAACCAAATCAACAAACCATCTCATCTCAAAAGCAAGGCTCTGACAAATGTTCTCACTTGCTTACCTCTTTCAACTTGTCCAGCTCATTTTGCAAGGCCTGTTTGGATATTTCAACTTCAATTATCTTCTGTCGCAGGGTTTCATTTTCATCTTCAGCTTTAACACGTTTTTCCTCCACGGTCTCAAGTTCATGGTGCAGTCTGACAGATACATCTTTGGCCACCTGTATTGAACCATGTGTATAAGGATCCTGAGGTTATAAAGCTCAAAGATAAATATAGGCTGTCACCTAAATGTGTGGTGTAAAAATGGAGATTTTGAACTCTAGACTTCAATTCCCAGAAGTCCTTGGTATCTCCCAGAATTCCCTATAATCTCTCCTGAGTCTCCACGTAGGCAAGATCACAATTGGTATTTAACTGGCAGTAATGCCTCCCACGTGCTCTTCCTTCCTTTTCAAAGATGTAGCAAGTATAGTGGTAAGCTAAGTGTGGTATTTTTAAATGGGCTAATCAGTCATGGGCATGTGGTTTTTATTTTGTATCTTCTTTATTCCTTGACTTTTAATGATCCTTAATAAACCTCATAAAATATAATATTTTTTATTATTAGAGATATATTTTAAATTTTACAGTGGTACACTCAAACAGCAACTAAACCCACCCAAATAGTTCTCAAGAAAATGAACAGGGACTGATTTTTACCAGGGATTCAAAGGCTTAACTTTGTGAATTTATGTGCATTTATGTGTGTGTGAAATTAAATATACTGGTTTCCTTTGTGATCCTCTGTATTTTATTTTATGCATTTAAAAACATTATTCTATCTAAAGGTCCAAAGGTTTAATTTACCTGCCCAAAAGGTCCATGGCACAAAACCAGTTAAGAATTTCTATTTTAGGGACAGGCAGCTAGGTGGCTCAGTTATGGAATCAGATCTGGAGACAGGTGTTTCTGGGTTCCATTATGAAAACTTTGAACTATTACAGCAACATATTAGTTTAGAGGTCGCCAAGTATAAAATGCCAGACCTAAAGTCAAGAAGACTTATTTTCCTGAGTTTAAATATGACTTCAGTCTAAAATGAGCTGAAGGAGGAAATGACAAACCCCTCTAGTATTTTTGTCAAGAAAATCTCAAACAGGGTCACAAAAGGTAAGACATGACTTAACAACTAGTTTAGAAAATGGAATACAAGATCATAGTTACTCAAAGTTGGAAGATTATCTACTCTAATTAAATTTCCTGAACTGCCTCAACAATACCCTCTGACAAATCACCCTGCAATTAAGCTATTAATTCAGCCAGGATATAAATTTACTCTAAACCAGGGATTTTAAATTTCTTTTGTGTCATCTACTATGTATGCCCCAGTCCTTATTTTGTGAGTCTGGTGAAACCTATGGATCCTTTCTTATAACAATGTTTTCAAATGCATAAAAGAAAATACAGAATTGCTGTGTGAGCCTAGAATAGTCATTTAACTTCTCTGTGCCTCAGTATCATCATCTGTAAAACAAGGAAATTAGATGCAGTGGATTGGACTCAATTGGCTAAAATCTTATGAGAGATTAAATAAGAGAGTTAAAATATGAGATCCAAAATGACACAGAAATAAGATTACAAGGGAAACCAATTATATTGAAGATTTCAACCTATATATTTTTTAAAAGTTTATGGACCTCAGGTTAAGAACCTTGTCCTAGATTTAAAGATATATTTTTATAACCCAGTTTTAAAGTCGATCACAAAAAAGTTTTTACTACTTTTTACATGTCTTACATTTTTATAAGGAAAGGGGGTTATTTTAAGAATACATTTATTTAAAATTAAAATTAATTAATTTTAGTTTAATTTTTGTTCCAGTGGAATCTACAATGGAGTATTGTATACCTTGTCAGTCATGGGGGAGGAGGAGGTGGCACTACTTTGCCTCCTTCAATAAATCTTTTTCCTCAGTTATGTGCAGTATTTGCACATCCCCAAATCACTATTATATATATATATATATATGTGTGTGTGTGTGTGTGTGTGTGTGTGTGTATACATATATATACATCTTTTATATCTTACACTATGTATATATTTTTCTTCTATCATCTATCAATCTATCTATATCTTTTATCTTACTTAAGTAATATTAAGTAATTACTTAAGTAATATTAATGATAACATTATTTCTTCCCCTCAATTCCCCACCACACAATAAGGTAAACTCTTTGAGGGTGAGAATTACCCTATTTTTGTATTCATATCTCCAAAGTCCAGCAGATAGTAAGTGCACAGCATCTATTTAGTAATGTACATGTGTTTTCAGATTGTTTTTGTTACAAGGGAGAACCCAATAAGGAGGAGAGAAAGAGAAAGAGCTATGGTAGCTATCAAAGGGTATCAATGAAACAAAACAAATAAAAACTTAAACATTTAGGCCTTGTAGAAAATCCCAAACCCTCTAGAGGGAAAAAAGTATGTATATAATATGCAGAATACATATATTCACAGACAGAACATCATACATGCATATATAATTTATTAAAATTCAAATTGTAGATATAGCTAAAAATGTTTCATATAAGTATAATGTGATAAGATACTTTATATTTAAAATCTGATGAACATTTTTACCATTCAATAGAGAATGAGGAAGAATCTGATTTTTTCATCATAGAAGGCAAAGAGATCACTATAGAAATTCCAATCTCCATCACATTATATATTTAATGGTACTTTGATTGCTAGTGTTTTATCACTTTTAATAGAATTGAGAAGCATTTTTTCTCTTCTCATAATGAAAGACTAAAATGAAATTTCTCAGAATTGCTTAGCTTTAAGGAGAGGCAGTGATATATAATTAATCTTTAGATAAATGACTTGCAATGTGGGTCAAGAGAGTTTCTAAAGTCCAGTGGAGACATCAAAAAGCAGAAATTCTAGAGTTACTGTATATCATTTTATTCTCCTTTCTACCCTTGACCTGCAGAGGGACTTGGGAAAATTAATTATGCCCCAATTTCCTATTCCATAATATGGTGACTGTAAGACTCCTGCTCATGTCAGGATTGTCAGATTTTAACACCATCTGGGAATAAAAAGTGACCTAAACATGCTAAATGGCAATGGGTATCTTTAACAGGTCATTTGAGAAAATGAGTTCTTTAACACACTCCAAAATTATTTTATGTGCATCCCACAGTAGATGTTCATTCATTCAATAGCTACTATGTTAAAGACATTTTGTTTAATGTCATGGAGGATACAAATAAGAATAAGATAATGTACATGTCCTCAAGGAATTTATGGTAAGATGAAATGTGTACCAATTAGCTAAATGTTTGAGTTGAACTGAATTACAAAGGTAGTTCAAGAGAAGAGGAAATTATGTAATGTTTAGGACTGTGAAAGTGGGGCAGGGACAGAAAATGAGATCAAAGAAGAGTTCATGGAAAAGTAGCAGTTGAACTGGCCACTGAAAGATGGGGAGAAATTATACAGGCAGAGCTAAGGAGAGAAGGCTATCTTAGGTGGAAAGGGCAGTATGAATAAAATGCATGGAGGGACATTTGGGGAAAAGTGAAGAGTCTTATTTGATGGGAACATAGGGTATATGAAGCAAAAGTATCTGTGGATAAAGCTGGGTAGGAAATTCTTAGAGGGTTTTCATCCTATTTGGAGACAAGCTGACAAGCTCTAATGATTTTTAATCTTTTTGTGTCATAGACTTCTTTGGCAGGTAAGGCTGATGAGATCTGTAGAACTCCTTTCATGATAACATTTAAAAATGAATAAAATACATGAGAAAATGAGGGAAAACAATGTTATATAGTTATCGCAATATTAATTTTTTTAAAAGTTGACCAGACAACAGGTTAAGGATTCCTTATCAAGATGTTTGATTAATTTTATTTTATATATCTTGATAAAGGACACTTTAGCTGTTCTTAAACTTTTCTAAGACTCTCTTATAGGCCTAGTATACTCAACAACCTATTGAGGCAGATTTCCCAAAAGAACGTACTAGAATCATCAATATGTAAAAACTGCTTTCTAAACCATAAAGTACTTTAAAAGTTTTCTATCTATCATCGCCATCAACATCATCATCATCATTATACTTCAAAATCTCATAAACAATATACTTCCAACTTAATGTCTTTCAAAAAACATAGAGATAAAGAAAACAGAGATGCCACATAGACCACAAATTTGAGAATTACTTAGTCTTTTTTTTTCCATTCCCAGAACCAAGATTTGAATGCCAACAAAAAACTTTTTTCTTTTTTTTTTTGGTCAGGAAGGCATGCTTGAGTTCTAATGATCACATACCTTTAAATCTTGCTCCAGACTTCTGATGAGCTCTCCATCTACCTGACCGGTCTGAGCAACCTTCAGGCTTTTCTGTTCAGCCTTCCTGAGACGGTACTGCAAGATACGGCAGTTTTTATTAGCACGGTCCAATTCTCGTCTGAGTTCTTGCAGTTGATAAACATCTTCTTCTAAATAGCTGTCTCTCATCTCTTCCATTTCTGCACGAAGTTCATCCAGTTCATCCTGTACAAAGCCAAACCAAGAAGATTTACAAGCCTACCTCATTCAAAACAAAACAAATAAAAAACCTACCCAGTATTTACTGGCGCACAGAAACAAAACCCAGAACATTTACAAATTAACTTTAAAAGTACAAAGCTTACCTATCAAACTACCATAAACTATTTTACGGAACTAGAAAAAAATAATAACAAAATTCATCTGGAAGAATAAAAGATCAAGAATATCAAGAGAACTAATGAAAAAAATGTGATAGATGGTGGCATAGAAGTACCAGATCTTAAGCTGTACTATAAAGCAGGGGTCATCAAAACAATCTGGTAGTAGCTAAGAGATAGAAGGGTGGGTCAATGGAATAGATTAGGGGTAAATGAACCTAGCAAGATAGTGTTCAATAAACCCAAAGATCCCAGCTTTTGGGAGAACTCACTATTTGACAAAAACTGCTGGGAAAATTGGAAAAGAGTATAGCAAAAATTAGGTTTAGATAAATATCTCACACCCTGGCTTAAACATAAAAAGTGATATTATAAGTAGATTAGGTGAAAGTAGAATAGTCTACCTGTCACATCTATTAAGAAGGGAAGAAGATCAAACTAGAGATAGAGAATATTGCAAAATATAAAATAAATAATTTTGATTATGGTCATCCCTCGCTATATCATGGGTCACTTATTGCAGTTTCACTATATCCCAGGTTAAAAAAAAATCTAATCCTGTATCTGAGGAATTACACTTATTGTGGCACACTATTGGCTGATGAAATGAAAATCAACCAACCACATTGCTATGTTATATATCCTGGGAACTGATTGGTTCATTGACCATAAGTTAGTAACAGTATGGAAAAGGTTTATAGGAGAGTGGGAAGGGTTTATAAAGTCTTAAAATATACATAAATAAGAAAATAAATATAATGCTGCTACTTTGCAGATTTTCACCTATCGCGAGGGTCTCTGGAAAGGAACTCCTATGATAGGTGTGGGATCACTGTATATTAAATTTAAATGGTTTTGTAGAAACAAAATCAATCCAACAAAGATTATAAGGGAAGCAATAAACTGAGGCAAAGAATTTTATAACAAATTTCTCTGATAAAAGATCTAATTTCTCAAACATAAAGAACTAAGTCAAATTTATGAGAAATCAAGTCATTCCCCAATTGATAAATGGTCAAGGGATATGAATAGACAGTTTTCAGATGAAGAAATCAACATTATCAATAATCATATGAAAAAATGTTCTAAATCCCTCCTGATTAGAGAAATGCAAATAAAAACAACTCTGAGGTACTACCTGATACCTAACAGACTAGCCAATATGATGGCAAAGGAAAATAATAAATGTTGGAGGGGATGTGGCAAAGTTGGGACAGTAATGCATTGCTGGTGGAGTTGTGAATTGATCCAACCATTCTGGAAGGCAATTTGGAATTATGCCAGAAGGTCTTTAAAAGAATGCATGCCCTTTGATTCAGCAATACCACTACCACATCTGTATCCCAAAGAGATTTTAAAAGATGGTGATGGATCTATTTGTACAAAAATATTTATAGCTGTACTTTTTGTGGTGATTGGGAAATAGCTAAACAAATTGTGGTATAGGTTGTTGGTGGAATACTATTGTGCTATTAGGAATGAAGAACTGCTTGATTTCCTACATGAACTGATGCAGTGTGAAATAAGCAGAACCAGGAGAACATTGTATACAGTAATTGAAACATTGTGGGATGATCAAAAAATAAGACTTTGCCACTAATAGCAATGCAATGATCCAGGACAATTCTGAGAGACTTACGCTATCCACAACTAGAGAAAGAACTATTGGAGTACAAATGCAGAAGAAAAATATGATTTATCCCTTGTTTATATGAGTATATGATTTGGGGTTTGGGTTTTAAAAGATTACTCTATTACAAAAATGAATAATATGGAAAGAGGATTTGAGTGAAAATACCTGTATAACCCAGTGACAATGCTTGTCAACTCCCAGATTACAGAAGAAAGGGGGAGGGAGACAACACCAATCATGTAACCATGGGGGAAAAAAGTAAAAATGTTTTTTAAAGTATAAAGCTATCCCTATCAATGCCTTATTGGGCTTGAAATGAAGATGTAAACTGAGAGAAACTGTTACTTACTGAGATAGAGAAAGGTAAACTGAGGGGAAACTGCTGTTCTCTGGCTATGTCTTGAGAGAGCTGCTTATTAGTAATGGATGTAGAAATGAGAAATGCTGAAAGATGCCACACATACAGAGATGCTGGTACACAGGGGACACTGCTTATAAAGGAATGCTCTGGGGTTTACTCTGGGGTTTCTGCCTATTGATCCCTACTGATGATGGCTGATTCTTCAATCTATTTCCTGACCTCCTTCCTCCCTCACTCCCTCCCTTAACCAACCTCTTTCCACCCAATTCTTCTTGAAGCCTTTGGCTCCTTCCCTCCCTTCTAAGTGAACTCTAAAAATATTCTAGTTGCTTTCTCAGTCAAGGAGTTTATTGGGATAACAGGATGGGAAACTGAGGTAAGAGTGATGAGGATTTCCCTAATCTAAATGAGGTAAAATTGAGGGTTTGAGGAGTCACAAGTGTGACTCTTAAGACAGGGAGGTGGAGGACAGCAGTTCAAAGTCTTCTATCTTCTTCACAAATCAGCCAGATCTCTCAGCTTAAACCCAGAAAGAAACAAAGTTCAAAGTCTCTAATTTTCCTTCTGGCCAGCTCAACTCTCAAATAGACCACCAACTCAAAAGCTTCTCCCCTGGTCAGCTTCAACTGCTCAGAGCCAGAGAAACAGAGACCAAGTCCGCAAAAGCTAAGTTTTTCTTCTCAATGTCAACTTCAACTGCTCAGAGTCAGAGAAACCCCAAAAACCAAGTCAGCCTCATAAAGGCCTTTCAGCCAGCTTCAAATTTCCAGGGAGCGAGAGAGTAACCTTCAGTCAGAGACACAGAGACCAAAAACCCAGTTTCTCCTCTCAGTGTGGCCAGCAAAAGTCTCTAACTGCCATTCCTGGTTGGAATCCTGGTTCTTGCATCAACCTTTCTCTCTTCATGTCTCTATCACAGGCTCTAATACAATAAAAAGGAGTCTCTGGGATTTGTCATTCAAAAGGATGCCTCAAAAGTCTTGATCGAGTCTTATAACCCCAGACTCTAAAAGTAGATAATTATTAAAGGTATCAGCCTCTAAGCACTATTAAAATTAAAGCACATTGGTTCACAACCTTAATTTAACTGTTTTATATTATCAGAATCATAGCATACATTTCAATGTATGTAAATTTCTGCATCACAACACATACCTCAGTTTTCAGATAAAAAACTAACAATTCCATATCAGGATCATTTTGATTATTAACAGCAGAATTTTGGGGGGAGTGCTGGTGGTAATATATTGTTTCTACTACATAGAATGTAAGCTTATTGACCTTCTCTATCTCATTTTCCATCCCTATCCCTACTTTGACTCTAGTACAGATGAATGATCTAAATACATAAAACACACTTAGTCATTTGATATGGAAGCCTGGTTTAGTAGATAGAGTACTGACTTTGGAAAGGAAGACGTGATTCTCCCCACCCCTACATACTAGCCATGCAACAGAAAAAAAAAAAAGCAAGAAAAAATAAAATGAAAGAAAATAAATTCCAATCTGCCCTCAGAGCTCATCAGTTTTCTCTGGAAGTGGATAGCATTTTTCATCATTAGTCTTTAGACTTGTTGTGGAAAACTGAGTTATCAAAGAAACTAAGTCTTTAACAGAAGATTATTATTACAATATTGCTGTGTGTACAATGTTCTCCTGGTTCTGTTCACTTTTGCATCAGCTCATATAAATCTTCCCAGTATTTTCTGAAACCATCCTCCTTAATCTTTCTTATATCCCACTGGTATTCTCTCACAATGATATAGCACAACTTGTTCAGGCATGCCCTAATCCTCAGTTTTCTAATTCCAAAGAGAGCTGCCATAAACATTTTTGTACATATGGGTCCTTTTCCTTTTCCTTTGATCTGTTTGGGGAGTAAACCTAGTAGTACTACTACTAGATTTAAAGGATATGCCCAGTTTCATAGCTCTTTGAGGATAGTTCCAAATCATTCTCCAGAATGGGTGTACTGATTCAAGCTCCATTAACAGTACATTAGTGAACTTATTTTTCCACATCCACTCCAGCATTTGTCTTCTTTTTCTGTCATCTTAGTCAATCTGATGGGTATTAGATGGTATTTCAGAGTCATTTTAACTCATCATTCTCTAATTTTTAGTGATTTAGAACATCTTCTATGCGACCATTGATAGCTCTTATTTCAAATTCTTCTGAAAAATGCTTGTTTATATATTAATTTGCCTCAGTTCCCTATATATTTAAGACATCAGAGAAAATTACTATAAAATTTCCCCCAATTTCCTGATTTCTGTCTAATTTTGGCTGCATGGGTTTTGTTTGTACAAAATTTAAAAAATTTAATATAATCAATTTTACCTCCTATGACTTTTCTAGCTCTTGTTTTGTCATGAACTCTTCCATTATCCATAGATCTAAAAGGCAATTCTTTTCTTGATTCTTTGCTTATGCTTTATGTCTAAGTCATGTACCCATTTTGACCATATCTTGGTACACAATGTGAAATATTGATCTATGTTTAGTATCTGCCACAGTGTTTTATAATGTACTCAGAAGTTGTTTTGTGTTTTTTTTTTAAATAATGAGTTCTTGCCCCAGTGTCTTGGATCTTTGGGCTTATTATACACTAATTTATTATAGTCATTTACTTCTGTATATTGTGCCTAATCTATTCCATTGATTATATTTTTTAACCAGTACCAGACTGCTTTGATGATTACCACATTGTAGTATAGTTAGAAATCTGATATTAATAGGCTGCCTTCCTTCACTTCTTTTTTTTTTAATTGATACTCCTTGTATTTTTGACAATTTGTTTCACCAGAAGAGTTTTGTTTCTATTTTTTCTAGTTCTATAAAATAAAATAATTCTTTGGTAGTTTGATTGGTATAGTATTGAATAAGTGAATTAATTTACACAGTATTGTCAGTTTTATTCTATCAATACAGCCAATCCTGTTGCTTAGATCTTCTTTTTTATGTGAAAAGTGTCTTGTAATTGTGTTCATATAATTCCTGTATGTATATTAGCAGGTAAACTCACAAACATTTTATACTGTCTGAAGTTATTCTAAATGGAATTTCTCTATTTTCTGCAGAATTTTAAGATATATTTATATATATAGACACACACATATATATAAAATTTGTGCAGGCTTATTTTATATTCTGCAAATATGCTGAAATAGTTATTTGTTTCAACTAGTTTTTAGGTTTCTCTACTTTTACCATCATAGCATCTTGCAAAGAGTTGTTTCTTCATTGTCTTCTTATTCCTTTAATTTCTTTTTCTTATCTTATTGCTATAGCTAGCATTTCTAGCACAATATTGAATAATTATGGTGATATTGGATACTTTGTTTTACTACACATCTTACTGGAATCCCAATACAGATAATACTTGCTCTTGGTTTTAGACAGATACAACTTATCATTTTGAAAATAAAGTTCTATTTATTCCTAGTAAAATAGGGTTTTAATAGGAATTGGGTATTGTATTTCTTCAAAAGCCTTTTCTAGGGGGCAGTTGGGTAGCTCAGTGGATTGAGAGCTAGCCCTAGAGATGGGAGGTCCTAGGTTCAAATCTGGCCTCAGATACTTCCCAGCTATGTGACCCTGGGCAAGTCACTTGACCCCCATTGCCTAGCCCTTACCACTCTTCTGCCTTAGAGCCAATACACAGTATTGACTCCAAGAAGGAAGGCAAGGGTTTAAAAAAAAAAAAGCCTTTTCTATATCTATTGTCATAATCACATGATTTTCCCCCTTTTTATTGATATAGTTAATTATGCTTCAGTTTTCTAAATACTGAACCAGTTCTGCATTCCTGGTATAAATCCTCCAAAGTAATAGTATATAACCTTTATGATATATTGCTATAATCTTCTTGCTAATATTTTATTTACTATTTTTATATCAACATTCAATTAAGAAATTTGTCCATAGTTTTCTATAGTGTTGTCTCTCTCTAGGATAGGTATCAAAATTATATTTGTCACATAGAAAGAATATGGTAAGCTTCTTTTCAAAATTATTTTTAAATATAACTTACAGTATTATAATTAATTTTTTTCAATGTTTGCTGGAATTTACTTGTTAATCCATCTGGTCCCGAGGGTTTTTCCCAAGGAATTTATTTATGACTTATTCTTTTTCTAAGATAGAGTTATTTAAGAGATCTCTTTCTTCTATAAATCTCAGCAAATCTTTGTAAATATTCATTTCATTTAGTCTGTCAGTTTTATTAGCATATAGTTGAGAAAAATTGCTTTTAATGGCTTTTAATTTCACTTTCATTGATGGTTTTTCACCCTTTTCCTTTTTAATGCTGGCAATTTGGTTTTCTTTTTAATTCTTAAAATCAAGTTAGCCAATGGTTTGTTGTTTTTCTTAAATATATGTATATGTACATATATTTTAAAAAATCAAACTAATATTTATATATTTTGATATAGTTTGATTTTTTAACTTTCAATTTCATTAATCTCTCCTTTGAAGTTTATTAGGATGTTTATTTGGATTTTTAAAATTTGTTCTTTTTCTAGTTTTTTTAAAGCTCATTCTGAAATTATATATCTATTTGTTCTCTCTTTTACTAATGAAAGCTTTTAGAGATATAAATTTTTCCTCAAGTACTGCTTTGGCTGCATTCCACAAATTTTTAATATAATCTCATTGCTATTCTCGCTAATGCAATTATCAATTGTTTAGGACTTGTTTTTGACCCATTATTTCTTTGGATTAAGTTTCAAATTAATTTTTAATATACACGTATGGCCTTTTATTAAAAGTAATTTTTAAATTACATTCTTCTTGGGAAAGGGTACATTTAATATTTCTGTTTTTCTGTATTTGTGAGGTTTTATGGACTAATATATGTTTATGGCCTAATATTTTTGTGAAGGTATGATATATAGCTAAGGAAGAGGTATATTTTTTTCTATTCCTATTCTATATCCTATAACAGTCCATGATATTTAACTTTTCTAACATTCTATTCATCTCCTTCACCTCTTTATTTTACAGTTAAGATTTTTTATATCTGAAAGGGAAAAGCTAAATTCTCCCACCTGCATAGTTTTATTCTCTTTTTTTTCTCCTGTGGCTCATTTAACTTTTCCTTCAAGAATTTGGATGCTATGCCATTTGGTACAGATATGTTTAGTAATGATATTACTTAATTGTCTGTTGCACCTTTTGGCAAAATGTAATTTCCCTGAATATATTTTCTTATTAAGCCTATCTTTGCTTTTGTTTTGTCTGAGATCATATTATCTACCTCTACCTTCTTTACTCCAACTAAAGCATATAAGATTCTGTTCCAGCCTCTGATTTTAACTCTGTGTGTGTGTCTCTATTTCAAGAATGTTTCTTTTAAACATATTTAGGTTCTGGTTTCTAAACCATTCTCCAATCTACTTGTATTTTATGGGTGATTTCATCTTATTTACATTCATATTTTTAATTCCTAGATTCTATTCTATTTATCCTTTTCTTTTTTCAACCTGTCCCCTCCTCAAAAATTTTGATCACTACCTCCCTTTAACTATCCTTCCTCTTCCCAGTTTCCCTGTCTCTTAGCCCTTTCCCTTCTTACTTTCTGCTGGGTAAAAGGAATTTTTATACTTAACTGTGTGTGCATATATGCATTATTCCATATTTGAACCAATTCAGATGAAAGTAAAGTATTGCATAACCTCCTTTCACTGTAAAAACTTGTCCTTGTTTGTATCTCTTTTTGTGAGATTTCCCCAATCTTCTTCTCCCTTACCCTATTCTCCCAGTGAATCATTCTTTCTCATTCTTCCATTCTTTTTTGGAGATTATCTCAACAAAATAGCCTTATATCTAAGTCCTCTAACTATGTAAACTCCAGATAACTACCTTAATAATGATAAAATTAGAAGTAACATGTGTCATCTTCCCATAATGGAGTATATACAGTTTAATCTTATTAAATATCATGGTTTCTCACTCATATTTAACTCAATGCTTTTTGAGTCTTATTTGAATGTTTGAATAACAGTGAATTTCTATTCACTGGTGGTCTCATCAGGAATGCTTGAAAGTCCACTATTTCATCAAATAGCCATTTCTACTCTCCCCCCTCCCCCAACCCCAAGGATTATACTCAGCATTGCTGGATAGATTATTCTCACTAGTCATCCTAGTTCCTTTACCTTCTAGAATATAATATTCTATACTCTCTAATTCTTTAGCATGGAAACTGCTAAATCTTATACTATCCTAAATGTAGCTCTATTGTATTTGAATTTTTTTCTAGTTGCTTACACTATTTTTTTCCTTTGATTTAGAAACTCTGGGATTTGACTATAATATTCCTAGGATTTTTAATTTGGAGGTCTCTTGCAGGAGGTAATTGATAAATTCTTTCCATTTCTATTTTGCCTTTCATTTCCAATATAACTGGTAAGTTTTCTTTTATAGTTTCTTGAAATATGATGTATAGAGTCTATTTTCTTTGGCTATGGCTTTCTGGTAGTCCAAAAATTCTTAAATGCTTTCTCCTCAGTCTGTTTTTCAGGTTAATTGCTTTTTTGTTGAAATATTTCATATTCCCCCTCCCCCCATAGTTTTGGTCTTTTGACCTTGTTTTATTGTAACTTCAAGTCTCATGAAGTGATCAGCTTTCACTTGGCCAATTCTAATTTTTAAGAAGTTATTTTCTTCAGTGACATTTTATACCTCTTACCAAGATGTTAGTTTTCTTTTGATAGTTTTCTTGCATTACTCTGATTTCTTTGCCCAATTTTTCCTCTACAAATACTATTTGATTTCAAAAAAATCATTATTTTGCTCTTTTTTATTCCTTTATTTAGCTCTTCTAGTAATTCTTGTTGGCCTTGTTTCTGATCTGACTATTTGGAGGGGAATTTCCATAGTGAAGTTCCCTTCAGGTGTGAAATTTCAGGTTCCAACCAAAAATAACAAATCAGGACATAGATATGTTCCTATTCCTCATCTACTTTTGTTGTCCTCATTCTAAACCACTCTGCTTAACTCCATGCAAAAGTTTATATCTGGAGTATAAAAACTTTTGCATGGAGTTAAGCAGAGTAGTCTACTTTCTATGTGTTTCTATACTCCAGAGATAAACTTTACTAAAGTATTGGGAGGGGGATGGTAACTGGGATATAAGATTTACTGTGTGTGTGGACTAAGACAATTTTTGGAAGAAAGGAAATTAATGAAAGAGTACATTATAGGATTATTGGTGATTAATTAACACAGCCCAATAAACCCTCATTCCCATTCATTTAACTGTGTATTATTGACTGCTCATGAGAGAAAATTTCTTACACAAACCTAACTACACTAAACTATAAACTTTTACATTATTGCTCTGTTCTAGGATTCTTGCTATTAATTGTTACTTCTGCATTCAATCAAAAAAGTCAGAGATCTATTGATAGTAAAGAGCAACTCCCCCCCCCCCAAGCTAAAGTCACCTTCTTTGTAGATGAGATATTTTACATTTACTTTTAGTTTTTCAGTCTTTTGACTTGTTTCATGATTTCTTGATGTCTCATGGACATATATTTTCCAATTCTAGTGTTTAAGGAGTTATTTTAGTCAACAAAGTTGAAGTTCAATCGCACTACCAAATTCTACTAAAGTATCTTTTCATTTTCTTCAGTTCAGTACAACAGATACTCTAACAATTGTCATGGAAGAAAGAGAAACAAAAAAAATACAGAATAATGTGTTGCTTTTTGGAGGTAGCGGTCCATAGGACGTAGATAGTATTCCATTTGATCTATTTTTAAAACTATTATCATTTTCTTTCTAGAAATATATCCAAGGTAGAAGTTTTCTTCCTCTACATTTTTCATATTTGCATCATAAAGAACTAACCTAGTTGACAAATTATTTGAAAAAGCTTTACTACCCTTAAACAACTAAATGAATAAAGTTCATTCTGTGTTTCCAAGAGTCTTTATAGAGTTTACATAATGATGTATAACTTCTTTGAAAACATCAATAATAACAACAATAACTAGCATTCATGTGCCAGATACTGCACTGAGTGATTTACCCTTTGCTAAGTACTATAATGTCTAATAAAGATGTGTAAATACTAAAGACAAAATGAGTTAATCTTCAAGAGCAATGGCTGTTAATTAGCTGTCAAAATCATTGTGTAGGAAGGTCTGGTTTGATTGCCAAAAGTGCCCTCCTTATTCTTCATGAACTAAATATTTTGAGTTCTCATCTGAAAATCTTACATGTCTCACACAAGCTATTTCCAGTTCTTCCTATATTTTTAGCATTTTTGTTGTTATCTATATTTCATAGGGATACTGAAGAGAATTAATAAGAGCATTTGAGTAGAACATGAAAATATTTTCTGAGTGAGAATACTCGAAAGCAGTGCTTTGAGTTCTTTTGAAGAAACATGCCTTATAAAATATTGTAATACTTGCACTACCAACATTCTAAGAAAAGCAGTTTGTAAACTTGAGAAGACCTGAATTCCAACAAATAACATCTGACTAATCACACATACCACTTCAGGGGTTTTATAATAACCTAGTGAGGTAGGAAATTCAACCACCAGTGTATAGATGAGAAAAAATGAGGCTAAGTGAGATTGTGATTTGCCCAGTCACATCGTGCTAGTAGTAATTAACAGTGCCAAGATTTCAATATAGATCTCTTGATTCTAATATCAGCAATCTTTCCACTTTATCATATGCATTAAATGTGTTATTGTTTAAGTCTTTTAACTTCCTCAAACAAATTCTGTTTTAACTTTTTATATTTCATAAAATTTGAAATTAATTAAGATTATTACTTTATTCAAGACAGCATGCATATTCATCAGCGGCAAATTCACCTTCCTCCTAAAATTATTGTGATTATACTTTTTTTTTTAACCATTACCCTTCCAACTTAGAATCAATACTAAGTACTGGTTTCAAGGAAGAAGAATGATAAGGAGTAGGCAAGAGGGATTAAGTGACTTACCCAGAGTCACACAGCTAAGAAGGATCGGATGCTGAATTTGAACCCATGTCTTTCTTTCTCTAGGACTGGCTCTTGAGCCACCTAGCTGTCCCTGATTATACTTTCTATAGAATATAAGCTCCTTGAGGGTAGGAACTGTTGTCATTTAAGTTTTTGTATCCCTCAATGACTAGCACATGGCCAGGCATATGGTGCTTAATGAATATGTGTTGGTTGATCCAGCAAATAATACATGCTCTAAGGCAATGAAAGAACAAATTTAGGATTCTACTATCCTTTCTTGATATTTCTCCATTAAAATCTAATTCTTAGAAAAGTGTTTTCCTAAATCATAGAAAATATAAAAGTATGTTACATATGATTTCAATATAATAACATATTTTATAATACTATAAGTAATATTTTGGGAAAGTGTTTTCCTACAAATATAAAATTATATATAATATAATATTATGCATGTGATAGATATAAAGATATATAAAGTTAGTACACATAGGGTAATAGAGTTTAAATTATGAGCAAAAAGATCTCCCATATCCTCATAAGGAGAGGAGACTTTGGCTATTTCAAAAGAAAACATTGAACAAACAGAAAATAACCTCTGTGGCCTGCTTCAAACTAGAGTTTTAATGAATAAGCGTGGGAGAATGAGAGTTTAATGAAGACGTGTGGGAAGATGACCAGAGACTGTTCATGCTTTTGCCTTCACTTCACTTCACTTGCCTTCACTGTGATTCTTGTGGCTTTTTCTCAACTAAGTGAAATAAGAGAGCTCTTGTCTGTTGAAAAAAAATATTGGAGCTGGACAAGACTTCAAAGGCACTTGGTCCAACATCATCATCACAATTAGAATATCTGAAAATCCTATAGCTCTTTAAGGTTTGCAAAGTATTTGATCTTCACAACAAGTCTGTGAAACTGGTACTATTATTATCTCTATTTTATAGATAATAGAGTTTAAGCCCAGGGTCACATTTCCTCCATACATGATCATAGAGCTTTTATTGACAGGGTTCTAGAGAAGGGAGGCAGCTAGGTGTGCAGGTCTGAAGTCAGAAAGATTCATCCTCCTGAGTTCAACCTGGTCAAGTCACTTAATCCTATTTGTCTCCATTTTCTCATCTGAAAAATGAGTTGGAGAAGGAAATAGCAAGCTACTCCAGTATTTTTACCAAGAAAACCCCAAATTAGCAGGGTGGGGGAGGAGCTGGTGGCTCAGTGGAATGAGAATCAGACCTAGAGATGGGCGTCTTAGGTTCAAATCTGGCCTCAGATACTTCCTAGCTGTGTGACCCTAGACAAGTCACTTAACCCCCATTGTCTAGCCCTTACCACTCTTCTGCCTTAGAATCCTAGTATTTAAAAAGATATCAGTTTTTTTAAAAATAATAAATCAAAAGAGAGGAAAAAGAAAAAAGGTTCTTTTAGTCAAGTTAGCAGAGCAAAGAGAGCCACTCACCTGCCACACTTTACCAAAAGCACAAGCTCAGAAAAAAAGAGCCCCAGAGCATGGGTCTCAGCCAAATTTATCTGCTAAGCATTGTCAATGTGGAATCTAGAGATCCCTTGACTTGTAGCTTGGAGGGATTTGGTGATCCCCAGTTTATTTAGTTTGAAGACAGAAACACCAGGTTTGACCTTGTCATATCACACCCTCCATCGGAGGATCCAACTCAGGACCTTCAGCTTCAGAGACTGACATGCTGCCTACAGCGCCAAATCTTAAAGTCTACTGTTAGTCTGAGATCAGTGAAGTAGGACTTTCCCTCAGGGAGGAATTGTCATATGACAAGGTCAAACCTGGGGTTTCTGCCTCCAAACTAAATAAACTGGGGATCACCAAATCCCTCCAAGCTACAAGTCTGGGGACCTCTAGATTCCATGTTGACAGCGTCCTTATTTAAAATGAGGATGTAACTTAAAAGGATGCTGGGAATGTAGCTCAGGTATTGCAAATTTTCCATCGGCACAGGAACCAATACATAGTATTGATTCTAAGACAGAAGGTAAAGGTTTAAAAAAAAAAGAGAAAGAAAGAAAACCCCAAAAGAGGTCAGGAAGAGTTGGACACAAATGAAATGACTGAATGAGGAAAGGGAACCAGCAACCTCCTGAGCAGCCTGTTCCACTTTTAGATACCTTTAACTGTTGGGGATTCACCTTATATGAAGGCTAAATTTGCCCCTTTGCTAAGACCACCAGCTGTTCTGTGAACCAAACAGAAGAAGCATAATTCTACTCTCTTGTGGAAGTCCTTCACACATTTGAAGATAGTTATTATGTCATAAGACAATAACCTGGAGCTGGACTGGATCTTAGAGACTACCTAGTCTAAACTCTCCCCACATTTTGAATATGAAAAACTGAGGTCCAGGGAGGTAAAATTATTTTTTGTACAACAAAAAAGGTTGTACAAGTTGTAAGTAATTGAGTCAGGCTTCAAACCCAGCTCCTCAGATTGCAAATTCAGTATTCTTTCTACTCTACAGCACTGCCTCTCCCAGGTTTTACTAAGACTATTACAGGCTAAATATCCAAAGTTACTTTAATGCTAGTGTAGCCTGGTCTCCAAGCCCTTGACTGTCCCAGCTTGTCCGTGTACCCAGTACTAAATATAATAGTCCATACATGGTCTGACCAAGGCAGAGTCTATCATCTCCCTTGTTCTGGAAATGATTCTATTAATGAAGACTAACATTGCAACAACTTTTTTTTGGCAGCCACCCTACGCCTGGTTCATGGTGAACTTGCAATCCACAAAAGATTCCCAGGTTTTCTACACATAAACTCCTACCTAGACCTCCATCCAATAATTTTGAACAGTTGATAAAGAAAGCTAATCTTGAGAGTGAGATGGAAGAAAGCTAGTACCAACAGATGAGATTTTGGCCAAAGGGCTAAGCAGCTCTTTCACCTCGTTTCCATATGAATCTCACTAAAGATAGAGTCTTCAATGATAGCAATCAAGAGCTACGTAGACCACCTCCTCAAAAAAAAAAAATGATGGTCAGGATGCATAATGGGACATGTATTAGTCGACATGACCTCTGCAGGGATTTATTTTGCTTGATTATGCAAATTTGTAACTTTTTCTTTTTTGTTTTTCTTTATTTTTTCCTCAATTGGGGTGGGTAGAAGGGAAAGAAAATAGAGATTAATTTAATTTTAAAATAAAAAGTAGATAAAGAGCATGATTCAACTTAGAAATTTTTAAGTTAGTGAAAGAAATGGTTTCATACAAATTTTGCTTATAGAAAGTTTGCTTTTAAAAGGATTCAAGTCACCAAATTCCTGAAATTATTTGCTGCTCAAATAATGTCTTCAAAGAAAAGTGGGGTTAATCTACAACATCTCCTTTTCTTAGACTAGAAACCCAGGATGAAACCCTTAGTTGTTTGAAGCAATGATCTACAGATGGAAGACAAAACCAAACCAAACAGGAAGTCATACACACCTCCAAGAATGACAATAGTTCAGTCTATCATTCTTTTACTTAATTTACAAATGATATTTGAGCTACTAAAAAAGGGGAAAGAGATAACATGGCAGTCAACTCTTATTCATAACATAGCATTTTTTAGAACTAGAAGAAAAATAATGATTTATTTTTTAATTCCTTCATCAGTATAAAATTAACTATTACTAGAAGCATTTAGAAAGATTATAGAAGGGGGGCGGGGGCAACTAGGTAGCTCAGTAAATTGAGAGCCAGGTCTAGAGATGGGAAGTCCTAGGTTCAAACTTGGCCTCAGACATTCAGACCCTGGGCAAGTCAATTAACCTCCATTGTCTAACCCTTACTGCTCCTCTGCCTTAGAACTAATACATAGTATTGATTCTAAGATGGAAGGTAAGGGTTAAAAAAAAAAAGAAAGATTATAGAAGAAATTATAAATACTTGTAGTAGTAGTATGAATAGCATGGCCATCAATAGTTGTTAAGAACAGAATGACAACAACAAAAAAATTTAGGAGGCCATTACAACAAATTTTGGATAAAAAATCCCAGTGTAGAATTATTTATATCACAAAACTTAAAAACATGTGTTACATGTAATTTGAACTAATTACTAAGTTGTGTCTATGAAACAATTTTGAGATTGTTAAAAGAAAAAAGTCATTTTGCACAGGCAGAAATCACAAAGAAAAATCTGAATGATATTCAATGCCTTTTATATTAAGTCATCAGTGTCACTTCTATCAAGTACATAAATGCTGATCTATTACCTAGCTGAGAGATTAATCTGATTTTAAAAGAATGTTTTTCTTGTAGAAGAAATCATCTAATCACACCAGTGTTGAATTGTCAAAATATATTCCTCTTCAAATTAAACTTTACTATGGACCTCAAGCTAAAAGAAAAATGGTGCACTGTATATTGGAGAAAACATTGAATGAAACTATATATTTTTAAATATTTATGAAAATCCATAATTATCCTTTTTCAAATTTCAAACAAAAAGCACATTCCTGGTTTTTCATATGCACTATTTTTTGGGATTTATTCAAGTTTTTGCATAAATTATTCAACTCTAAATCAATTTTTTTCTGTTTCAATACGCTTTCTTCAAATAGATACAATCTAGACAGTGGGAATAGTCATCTGGCTAGTGTTACAATAATGCATTCTACTGGGAGCTTCAGACAGAAACTATTGTCTCTTATAATATACAAATAATCCACTTCATTTCCCCCTGGACAATGGAAATGTTTTGAGCAGAGTCACAGCTGTGGCTAACAAGGCCTTTGGACCTGCTACCATTGTTTACCAAACTGATATTTCACTCCAGCAGCTGATGAACTCTGAGTTTCCAGTGATCTACATGATTTTGCCTCCTCAGATTAATGCATCTATTCTTTCACATGACTAATACAGATTAGGTGTGGAAAGGAGAGTTGTCAGAAAAGAATGAGGAGTAACTTCTGCTTTGAAAAATGAAAGAGGGAGGGAAGAGTTAGTGAATTAAGAGAATAAAGGGGGTTAGTTTAAAAAAATGGAATCATACAAGTACAGCTACTGCTTGCCTAGTAGTATTTCTGCTCTTAACTTTATGGAGCTTTTGAGCTCTGGTCAGCACAACTGTAGTTGTAGCCATTAAGGATCTGAGGACCCTCCATAATCACTTAACAAACCCTATTTTGCTGACATAGCCTAGAAACACTTAACTGAAAACAATTATCAAGAGAAAATAGAATATGTGAAATAGGATCAAGGACATACTATGTAAGAAGTCCAGTGATTTCATGTTAGGGGAGAGGAAGGCAGAAGGATGAAAAAGGTGACCAGCCTTTTGCAGGATTTTCCATCTAACTCCATTGATTTGTATAGACCATAATTATCATCAAAGGAGTAAAAAGGCATGAAAAGGCATTTTTTCATTCCAAAATTTTAGTCTGAGACACTCCAGACAGTCCCAAGAGAAAAAAAAGGTTTTAAAATTATCTTAAATTGACTAAAGACAATAATAGAATGAAAAATCTCATTCCAAATAACTATGAAATACATAACCTGGGGAATTGACTTACCAAAGCACCTAAAAGACATAGATTCAGTTACAAAATGTTCCTTAAAGAAATAAAGAATAGTTTAGATAGTAGAGGAACATTCAGTGCTCATGGCTAGGCCATGCCAATATAATAACAATGATAATACTTCTAAAGTTAATTTACACTTTTAATGTTCTACCAACCAAATTACCAAGTGGATGGTTTATAGAACTTGATAAAATAATAACAAAATTCACCTGGAAAACAAATGATCTAGAATATCAAGGGAAAAGATGAAAAGCAATAGGGATGAAGGAGAAATGTACTTCTGGACATAAACTATATAAACTATATAAAGCCAACCATCATCAAAGCCATCTGGTATTGGTTTTAAAAATAGAGAGAGAGAGCAGTGAAACAGACTAGACAAAGTAGAATCAGAAACAATGGAACTCAATTACCCAGTGTTTGTTAACTTAGAAAACATAAATTACTTAGGAAAAAACTCTTTAGTTGAGAAAAACTCCTGGGAAATCTAGAAAGAAAATAGGCTTAAACCAACACCTTATATTACATTCTGCAATACATTCTAAATGAATAAGTGACCTTAATAGTAAAGATTATGCTATACACATTTTAGAAGAGAAGCACATTATATACCTTTCACAGCCATAGATAGTAGCTGTATTCTTAACCAAACAAAAGGTAAAGTCAAATACAAAAGAGAAAAAAAAAAACTTTGATTACATGAAAATAAAAGGCTTTTACAGACAAAATTAATGCACCTAGGATAAGAAGAGAAATAGTCAAATGGGAAAAACATCTTTCAAATTTCTCAATTTGACAAGTGTGTGGTATCCAAGATATATAAACTACACTCTCTCTCTCTCTCTCTCTCTCTCTCTCTCTCTCTCTCTCTCTCTCACACACACACACACACACACACACACACACACACACACACACACAAATAGCCATTCCCCAATGGATAAATGGCCAAAGAATATGAAAAGATGTTCTTAGAAGAATTACAAAGTATTCATAATCACATAAAAGAACACTTTAAGTCTAATAAAAAAGAAATGTAAATCAAAACAACCCAGAGGTTTCCTTTTACATTCTTACAAATTGGCAAAGATAACCAAAAATGGCAATATTCAGTGTTGGAGGATATGCTGAATGATAGGCACACTAATACATTGGTGGTGGAGCTATGAAATGGTACAACTATTTTGGAAAACAAATTGGAATTATGCAAATAAAGTGATTACAAGGTCTATTCTCTTTGAACCAGAGACTATTACTGAACATATACTCCAAAGAAACTAACAATAAGAAGAAAGTCCTCCTATGCACCAAAATATCTATAGGAACACTTTTGTTGATATTAAAAAAATAGAATACAATGTAGATGCCCATCAACTACGGAATGACTAAAGAAATTATTGTACATAAATGTAATCAAATATGATTATGCTGTAGAAATTATTCTGATGAATATAGAGAAGCATGGAAAGATCTACATGACCTGATATAGAGTAAAGAAAGCAGAAACAAGGAAACAATATACATAATATCCATAATGTAAACAGAAAGAACCACACACCAAAAAAAAAAAAAAGAATGTAACCAAATGATAAAAATCACACATAAATCATATGAAGTATGAGAGGACATCCCCAATTCATCCCTTCATAGAGGTAAAAAGTCCAGAAATGCTTATGTTTCCAGACTTTTTCAATGTATTAATCAATTGTGGCTTTTTTTCTCTTAAAAGTACTATTTGTTATGGGGGGGTACTCTGGGAGAAGAGGAGAGGGATACTTTGGATAACTATGATGAAAAAAGAAACAGAAGACAGCAATTTTTAAAACTTAAGGGGAAAAAAGACTAAAATTACTATTACCTTAGGGCTGACTGGTGTCTGCATCACAAAAGAGCTGAAAGCACAGGGCTTAAAGTTAAAGAGCTGACCAAAGGGATAGGATGTGGGATTATAGAGACATATGTAAGAGACCTTAGAGCAGGGGTCCCCAAACTTTTTACACAGGGGGCCAGTTCACTGTCTCTCAGACCATTAGAGGGCCAGACCAAACCCCAGCCCTAACCCTAATTTCGAGTAGTATACACAGTGTGGAATCCCCTCCCCAGATCTCCGCTCACCATACTGATGTCTTCCATTGTGCAGCCACATAATCCTTTGCTCAGTGCCTCGTTCTCAAAACAAGGCACCATGCAAAGGATTATGTCACTGAAGGTAGTACTGTACATGAGTGATGCCGCACTTTGCAGCACCACCACATACAGTGATCCTCTCACTGACCACCAATGAAAGAGGTGCCCTTTACATAAGTGCAGTGGGGGCCGGATACATGACCTCAGGGGGCTGCATGTGGCCTGTGGGCTGTAATTTGGGGACCCCTGCCTTAGATAATATTTAGTCCAGAGGTTCTTAATCTATTTTTGTGCCTCATAGACTCCTTTGGTTTTTTTTATGGAATCTATGGATCTGTTCTCAGAACAGCTTATTGCCTACATTCAAAACCGAAGGAAATACTAAATTTCAGTTAGAGAATAAAGCTATGATTCTCCCCCCCCCCCATTCACAGAACCTATGAAATTGGATCCATAGATGCCAGGAGAAATCCTGATCTAGTCCAACTTTCTAATTTTTAAGTCAGAAAACCAAGACTTGGAGAGGTTAATTGACTTCCACAAGTTTATAAAGATGTTAAGTGATGGAGCCAGAATTTAAAACAGGAATCCTCTAACTCCAAGGCCAGCACTCTTTTTACTACACACACTTCTGCACCCCATCATTAGAAAATGTCAAAAAATGGCAGCAAAATGCAGAAGTGGTTTTGCAAAGACATCTAGCAGAGAAGAACTCTGGGAAAACACCCAGTAGAGAGCAGTATTATAACATGGGGCAGAATAGCATGTTAGAGTGCTGAACTTGGGAGTCAGGGAGATATGAAATCAAAATCTGCCTTACAAATTAAATTAGATCCTAGACAAGCCAATAAAAAGCCTTTCTGTAACTTAGTTTCTTCCTCCCAAAATGAAGAAGTTGGATTCAATGAATTCTTAGATCCCTTCTAGCTTTAAATCTATGTTCCTATGATCATCAAAGAATATCAGTCACAGTAAGTCTGCAGCATTAGGGAGATGATGTGGCCCTCAAAGTATATTCTCTCTTCCACTAGTGGTGGCACAATTTGTTTGACAAAATACCCCTGTAATACAGTTTTGTGGGGTGGGAGAATATTTTTGTCACTAATTTTGCTATATTTTTTACTCAAGATATTTTGTTTAAACCATGTGGGTATGCATGCACATATATAAGGATATATCCAATGTGTGTGTGTGTATAGTTGCTCTACCTCTATTTTTTAACCAACACCAAATGGCTTTGATGATTACTGCTTTATAATACAGTTTGATGTTTGGAAGTAGATTTCTCCTTCATCCCTATTGCTTTTCATCTTTTCCCTTGATATTCTAGATCATTTGTTTTTTCAAATGAATTTTTTTTATTATTTTATCAAGTTCTATAAACCATCCACTTGGTAATTTGGTTGGTAGAACACTAAAAATGTAAATTAACTTTAAAAGTATTATCGTTGTTATTGTATTGGCATGGCCTAGCCATGAGCACTGACTGTTCCTCTACTATTTAATTTATTCTTTATTTCTTTAAGGACCATTTTGTAATTTAATCTATATCTTTTAGGTGCTTTAGTAAGTCAGTTCGCCAGATAGTTTATGTATTTCATAGTTATTTGGAATGAGATTTTCCATTCTATTATTGTCTTTAGTCAATTTAAGATAATTGTTTAACCTTTTTTCTCTTGGGACTGTCTAGAGTGTCTGACTAAACTTTTGGAATAAGAAAGTTCCTTTTCATGCCCTTTTTACTCCCTTGATGATAATTATGGTCTATACAAATCAATGGAGTTAGATGGAAAATCCTGCAAAAGGCTGGTCACCTTTTTCTTCCTTCTGTCTCCCTCTCTCCTCTGACACAAAGTACTTCAAACATAGGATAACTTTCTATGAACTTGCATGTTGTGAGGGCCTGGACATTTCTTTTAACATGTAGAAATACTAAAGAGAGCTGAGACCTTTAAGAAAATATTTTTTTTCCTGAATCCATCTTTATCTACCATCACAGCTAGAATAGATTTACTCTAGATAAACCATTGTTAATTCTCTGTGAGGACAAAACAAAACAAAAAATAACCTAACAGAAAACTCCACAAAAAAATAACCAAACTTGAAAGATATAAGCACTGTTAAAGGGTATTCTTTGAGAGGCTTGTTGTGAGCACATGGTGAAGAACCATTCACAGTTTTTCTTGGATAAGCTCCTACACACAAAGGAATTAAGCCACCATGAAAAGCAGATGAGAAAGTAAAGCACTAGTTAGAATGTTAATGGACATAATAAGTCCTGAATCTTTCCTTCTTATTTTTTGTGAGGATCAAATAAGATAATATTTGTAAAGCACTCAGCAGAGCACCTGGCATGTAGTAGACATTACATAAATGTTAGCTATTATTATTACCCCCCATGGATGCAGCTTTTGATAAAGCTTTTTTCCCCTAGTTAGAGACATGCAATTTCTTTTCTTGGATCAAGAACAACCCAACCCAGAAAGACTTCAGGGACTTCGTGCACATAGCACATTTGTCACTTTAAAATTAGAGCTTGCTGAGATGTGGTTTTTTAAAAATTGTCTTTCATTTGAACTTATTAACACAATAAGACTTCTTCTTATGGGTTTGTTGGTTTTGCTCTTCAGTTTAGTGACTTTTTATTCATTCCAGCTCTCCACAGAGAGTGAAAAGTTTCATAGGAATGGTGGCAGCAGGACCTCAAAAAGAAAGGCAATATTTCATAGGTTCTTAGCTTTCCTGGACATCCAGGTCTAAAATTTCTAGGATAAGAAATAAAATCAATTGACCATGAGTTTTATTAAGTTCACAGAATCATAATATGTCAGAGCTAGAAGATATGTAGGAGATCATCTAGCCCTGCTCTACTCCCCAATCTAATAGAGGAAATTATGGCCCAGAGACTTTTCCAAGGTCAAGCAGTTAGTTTATGTGAGATAGGACTCTTGCTATGAAATAATGTATTAATAGACAAACATTATTTGTGAACTGGTCTCACATAGGATAAAAGTTCAGAATATCTCAAGAAGTGATAGTGAGAACACTATCACTAGACAGGAAACAATAGGGCATAGCAAAACAGTACTAGACATGGAGAAAGTACTCACAAACCTTTAGAAAAATTCCCAAAGTCCTATTTTGTCCCTAGGTTTAGTTTTTTTCTCTTTTTAAATTAACAAAAAAAAGTTTAACTTAAATGCATATATGATATTAATTGTTCTTATTTAACAACCAACTCTTCCAGATTGCCAACCCTTTTATCTTCCTTTCTTTGCAGAGGGGATGATGGGAAATAGGTCACATGGATGGTCATATCTGGTCCTAGAATATACTCTAGGGAGTACAACATCATTTTCAAGAAATTAACCATTTCCTCTGGGATTTGATCTGCCATTTGCACACATCCTGCCTAAAGTGTCCATTATGAGCTAACCAACCATAGAGAGGAAAAAAAAAACCCTAAGGAAGACTGGTCAAGTAACAACATTTTAAAAAATCAGTATATCCTCAAAAGAATGTCCTTAATTCTTGTCTCTGGATAAGACCAGAAATGATAAAAATGAATATCCACACTCCATCTGTAGAAGAATCAATTATGCCAAAAGTTACCAGAGAAAAGAAGTCCAAAATAAGACACAAAAATAAATATCCAACAATGGATCTTGAAATGATGGCAGACTATCTTTTAAAAACCAAGAACTGATGGAGAGTATCTTTTTAAAAGAAAATGGCTTCTCTCATGATTGTGTAGTTTAGGGCTCAGCATTTTTGAGAATATTTTAGAAGGAAGAAAGTCCAGTATTTACATTAGGCTAATAATATTGTTCATTTTGCTTGTTGCCTTTTGAACTTAACTTTGTGGCCAGTACAAAGAGGTAATTGTAATTAAACATTTACCTTTTCCTTTTGACACCTCTCCCCCAGTGAATTAATATTGTCCTTCTTAGAGCCCCAATTTGCATATTGCTCCTTTCTTCTCGTTAATATTAATGAGGATTGCTATTATTTAACTCTGTTGGTTAAAACACCTGCTAAAAGATCCAGTATGGTAGATTTAGTATTTGTATGGGCAAGTTAATTGATATACTTGGGACTGGAGGGAATCACAGAGATCCCTCTAGTCTGGGAACTGAAGTCTTGGTTATAAGATTTATTTATGGTCATATATCCAGTTCATGGAAGAATTAGGACAAAAATCCAGGTCTTCTGATTCTCAATTCTGTGGTCTTTCCAATTCATCATCATTCTACCCTGTGTTTTAGACTAAATAATTCTCTCCAGACACCACCACTAACATATAAGCTGTCTTGAAAATGTATGTTCTTGTTTATAAAAGATAGCTCCAGAGTATAGATGGATGAATGAATATAAGTCAATTACTGCTACTAGACAAAATAATCTCACTGGAATGTCCAACTAGATAGTCTGGGGTTGAGATTTTTGGATTGGGATATTTATATATTAAAATAATTGTATTTATTTCTTCTACTTGGTAATATTTGCTTTGGGTAATATAAAATGAAGACCCAAAGAAACTGACAAGAAAGATTATATTAATAAAATCCTTGTTTTTCATCTTTTCCATCTTTTTGCATTCTAACTAGCATTCAGACAGGCTGGTTATGCAAATGACCCATATTATCAGACTATTATTTAGATATTCCTTTCTGCATGCCTGATCCTAACAGCTTCAAAGAAAAGCCAGAGACAAACTATGAGCCATTATACAGGATAACTGTGGGACTATTGTTATGTGGTTCCTATTTTCAGACAACACAGGGGGAAAATTAAAGATATAGCAGCAGAGGGCAGATGGAAGGCTATTCCCTGGAAAGTGCTGTTTGTGTGTACCAAAAACAGAAGCTTCTCTTGGCAGAAAAAAGGAAAACAGCTTTGAGATTCCTCTGATAATTACACACCAACTAATTCCAACTATCTCAATTCGTGTGGCACTTTTCGTTTCCAAGTTTCCTGACACAGTTTGTCTAATTCAAATACTACCACCAGTTCTAGGTTTGCATCTCTTCCTTTCAGGTTGACCATCCTTATTCCAGGTCAAAACAGTGTTTCTTTATTGACGGAGGATTCTGCAGCTTAGTGGATAGAGCGACGTCAGACCTGAATTCAAGTGTATCCACCGACATATATTGACTGTGCAACTGGACAGATCACGTTATTCCTCACTGCTATAGACAACTCTCTAGGACAGTAATTGCAAAAATGCAGACCTGAACTGGGAGAGGGAGTTTCTTCACCTGCAAGCTCCATACCAATTAAAATCACAAGTACATTTGTATCTGCATTGAAGTCTGATCCTTAGTCCGTAAATCTCCTCTTTCAGGAAATACTAAATCCTACAAGTGGTCTTACTTCTATTCTGCAATTATTTTCAGGAATACAAACATATTTTCCGCGCTAGACTGTGAACACAAATTTCCTTTCCTCTGTTTGTTTGTTTTTTTACCTCAGTAGAAATGAGGGTCTGCAGTAATCTTGCTGCTCATTAATTTAGAGGGGAAAACTAACACATCTGTTCTCTCTTCTTAGCGGCGAAGAGACGCATTAGCATGAAGTAGCAGGCCAGGAACAAGAAAAATCAAAAGGCAGGGAAAACCTGCCAAGGGCAATTCCCATCCGCCCACCCCCAAGCTCCCACCATTCCTTTCTTCCAGAGTTTTCTGCCCAATTTAAGTATTAGGATGTGTAGGGGCGGGAAAAGACAAGAGGGGAGGGGGAGAAGACTCGCCAGTCTTTTAAATCTAGCGGTGGTGGCCAGTCCGCCCCTCCCGCACCAAGTAACTCGGGCTGGGAGGGAGGAGCCCTGAGTGGCAAGGATGTGATCAACAAGCTCTCGGCTCCCACCTACCTTCAGACTTAGTCAAATTTCCCTCCACCCATCTCACCTTGAGATAGTCGTTCTCTGAGCGCAGCTCCTCCATCTCCCGCAGCAGCTCCTCCTCCTCCTCTGCTAGCACCAGCTGCTGCAGCTCACACGGGCTGGGTGCCTGGTTGGTACCGCCGCTTCCAGGCCTCGCCTTTCCATCTTCTCCAGGGCCACCCTTCCCGGAGGCCGATCTTGGCTGGGTTCTCCCCCCAGCATCTTCTCCAATTCCAGACCCCACCAATCCAGGGGGAACCACTGAAGGGCTGGCCCTGCCGCCCCCGCTCCCAGGGGAGGCACAAGAGGGATAGTGAGGTCCAAGGGGCTCAGGGCTGCAAGGCTGTCCCCCTTTCCCGCTGGCATTAGGGTTGGGGGCTCCCCGTGGCTCCCGATCGCTGGAGCCGGTGCCTGACTCGGCGTCGCTGCTGGCTGTCGGGATCAGGCGTTGTTCATCAGACAAGGGCTCAGAGGGGCAATCTGACAGGTCCGAGCTACTGTCTGTGTGGCTGATGCGGGTACCCAGAGCCAGGGAACCAGAGAAGTTGGGGGCTTGAGCAGTGGGGGCCGAGTGGCTTGGGCTGGTCAAAGAGCAGACAACAGGAACTGAGGCAGGAGTTGGAGTCTGAACTGTCGTCCCTTGGGGCCCAGAACCTCTCTTGCCTTTACGGCCTTTAACAGTGGCGGTCCCCTGTTCCCCACCTGTAAGCGGTGTCTGTGGCTGTGTCTGTTGCTTTCCAGCCTTCGAGGGCTGTTCTCCCGTTGGTGCCCGGGCTGCCTTCTTGCTGCAAGCGGAGGACTTGGCATTGCCCCCCTGCTTGTTCCCTGTTCCTACCCCCTTGTCCTTAGCTCCCAGTTGGCCTCCCCCACTGCGTCGGGAGAGCCGGCTCTGGGTGGCCAAAAGCCCGGGAGACGGCGGCGCCTGCGATGGAGTAGGATGCGCCTTGCCAGAGAGGCTCGGGGATTTGGGTGCTGATGGAGCGGTCGCAGGAGATCTGGAGGTGGAAGAAGAGGCGGCAGGGGCTGGACCCGGAGCCCGAGGATGAAGATCCTTCAGGAAGGGTCTGGCGGGCGAGGGAGTGCGTTGCAGCCGCTTCTTCTCTGCCAAGGGGTGGTGGTGGTGGTGGCGGGGGTGGTGTTGACCGTGTGGTGGCTGCTTCACGTCTGTACCACCGCTGCTGCCGCTGCCTCCCGTGCCGTTTACAGTCTCCATGATCCCTATGAGCTGCGGAGGGACAAAGTCTGAAGTAGCCTGGGCCGCTGTAGCAGGGGAATGCCAAGCGCTCGCAGCCTCTGAATCCCCGACGAATCTAAGCAAGAGCTATGGCAGCAGGAGCAGGGGCAAGAGCAGCAGTCCTCCACCTCCCGGTCCTCTTCTTGGTATAACGCAGCAGCAACAGCAGCTTCCAACCTTCTTGTTTGCTCTCTCATCACTTCTATTTCTCACTCAGCCTCCAACCCCCTGGCCCCCCAGCCCAAGCTGCGACACCCCCTCCCACCCGCCCTCCCAACTCTCCTGCTCCTCGGTAGCCTCCGTTCCTCTCTAAGCCCTGGTCTGCTTGGGTGAGAAGATGCCCCCAGCGGAGCTCTCCGACGCCTTCCTCCCTCTGCTCCCGCTTCCCCCCCCCTTCCTCCCTCCCTCCCTCTTTCTCCCTCCCTCCCTCCCTCTTCTCTCTCTCTCCCTTTCTCTCTCCCTTTCTCTCTCCCTTTCTCTCTCTCTCTCTCTCTCTCTCTCTCTCTCTCTCTCTCTCTCTCTCTCTCTCTCTCTCTCTCTCTCTCTCTCTCTCTCTTTCTCTCTCTCTCTCTCTCTCTCTCTCTTTCTCTCTCTCTCTCTCTCCTCCTCCTCCTCCTCCTCCTCCTCTTCCTTCTCCTCCTTCTCCTCCTCCTCGTTCGCTCTCGCTCACTCTCTTGCTTCTTCTCCAATAAAACTGATGCTGTGACTCAAGTTATTTTTCAACAGCCCAGCATCGATTTTTCTTCCCCTTAATCCTAAAAGAAGAGAGCTCGCCCCCTCCTCCCTGTTCTTTCTGCCGTTGCTGGCGGGGCCGCCACCGCGTTTGTCTCTTGCTCAGACACCTTCATTCATCAGCTCCAGCACTTACAATTACACACACTCACTTATCCTTCCTATCTCCAGCTCCTTTCCCATTCCCCAACCACCCCAGCCTCCTTTGCTTGCTGCACCCTTGGCTCCTTCTCCTAAAAGACAGAAACTGCTAACATCGCAGCTCTCTGCCTCTCCTCTGCTCCTGACGCTAGGGCAGCTCTGTGCGCATGTTCAGGTTCTCAGCCAGCCGGCAGCCCTGTCTGGCTATTTACAAGTGTCTTCCTTCCACTACAGCCTTGGTGCGGGGGTGGTGGGGGAAGTGGGAGAGGTGGAGGAGGGTTATGCATATGTGTTTCTGAAGGCCGTTGTCCAGGCTTTGTTCCATATCCCTCTACTGTTACCCTCCAACCGTGACTTCTCTAGGCCACTGAAAAACACAGCTCAGGGCCTCCATTACTAGGGACTGGGTATTCTGGAAAGTGGGTCGGGGTGGAAGGCTGGAGAGAAGGAAGGTCGGTTGGGGTAGATTTGGAGGGGGAGGGAGGAGAGGGATTGACAATGGTATTTATTTGGTACCTTTTGAAGGACCGAGTGGGCACTGTGGGTCCATGAGGGTTAGTTGTGTGTATGTGTGTGTGTGTGTGTGTGTGCGCGCCCGCGCGCGCGCCCGCGCGTGTGTGTTTAACTTGTAAAAGGGATTGGGAGGGAAGGGTCTTGATAAATATTTCCTGTCTGAAGATGAAACACAAGTAGATATGATCAGAGCCTTTTAAAGTTAGAAAGAACCTTAGAGATTATTGGTCCATTCCCTCTTTTTTTTTTTTTTTGTAAACCGAGGTCTAGAGAGAGAAAAAGATTTAGGCACCGAAAGACTGACTGGTAGAAAGCAGCTAACCCAAGATTGGAGTCTTGGTCTTCTAACACCAAATTCAGGGTTCTTTCCACTATATAACATCCAGGTCTCCCCTCCACATAGGTTATGGTTCAGCAAATATTGTCTCCTTGCTGATCCTCAAACAGTACATCCCATTTCCAGCATCTGTGCCCTTGGCTATTCTCCAAGTCTGAATTGTTCTCCCTTCCTACTTCCACCTTTCAGAATCCCTGATTTCATTCAGAATTCAGCTCAGGAGTGCTATTTCCTACAAGAAACATTTCCCAATACCTCTAGCTTCTAATATCTTCCCCCCAACCCCCAAAGTACCTTGTGTAAAACTGTTTCTAAGTCTAAAAGACTGAAGCGTTTCACCGTCTCTCTCTCTCCAACAAAATTATTTCTCTTCTTTGGACCCAGACAAGTAGTTCAAAATGAATTTAGTACTGAGAGAGTCTGGTTTCCAGGAGTTAGGCTCCATTTTCTTTTACTTTTCAGTTTGTTGAACTCCCACCTTGATGCTCCCTAGGGACAAATTATTTAAAATTTAGGTTCCCAAAGTGAGTAATAAAAAAAGATATTCTGTATACTGTAAAGCAGGGATAGGACAGATCTTTTGTTTCCTACAAACAAATGACATGCTAACAGATGCAAAAGGCTGACAGAGTGCATTGACAGAACTTAAAACATGATTCAGTAATTTAAGTTGCAATCATTATTATACACTCTTAGAAAGCTGAGACTCAAACCCTAACTAGACTTAATAGCAACTGTTGGAGTGCTAAATAGGTATAGTCATATTTCACCTGGTTTCTGAAGTACTCCAAGGGCATAATTCTCCACCAGACCTCCAGCATCCATTCACCCTCAAGCCTGAATACTTGTATTTTTATGCTGATGGAATCACCTATTCAGGAAAGGAAATACAGTGAAGAAGAGGTAGCTCTTGCACAAGCTCACCTATTCAAATCCACTATTCCACCTGCCAAGTGATTTACAGTTGAACTGATGCTAAGATAGCAATCCCTTTCCTACCCTACTGTGAAAATTGTGATGACTGATGAAGAGTCAAAAAAAGAAAACAGTGTCTAAAGATGGGGGTGAGAGAGGGCAAAGGGGCCACTCTGGGTTTTCTGCTTCATACCAGGGCAACAAATTCTTTAAATTGATGAGATACAGAATGGCTGGAAGTAACCAGGAAGTTAATCATTCCCAGAGAGCCCAAATGCTGAGTCACATGTGGTCAAGGTAGTAAGTAGGGAATATCTTCATATCCTCTGTACAACCCACATTATATCTGTATTTATTCTGTATGTGTTTGAAGTATATGTGCATAAACACATATATGTATATATACATATATAAAATTATATATTTAGTCACATATAAATATAGGCTGTCTTCCCAAAGTCCTAATATTTAAACAACCTCCCAAAACATGTTGACACAATTAGGACATGTGTGTATATATGTACACATATATACATACATATACATGCATACATTATTCACAAAGAGCTTGAAGGCAGGAGCTGTTTTGATTTTTGCCTCTGTATCTCCAAAACCTCACAAGGTGGCTACCACATAGAAAGCACTTGGGGAATAAGGGTGTGTATTCATTAAACATTCTGTATTTGTGTCTTTATGTTCCTGTTCTAGGGATAAATAACTTCTCAGTGGCTATCTCCAGTCCAGCAATATCTTTTGATGATTTCATAGCAAAATGCTCTCTCTAGCCCCTCAGTCTAGTATTATACTCTTAAATCCATTGCCCATTCCCTAAGGCCAAGAGCTCCCATCTTCTAAGAGATCAGTGGGGGAAAGGGTGGCAGCTCTGGGACAGTGCTTGAGCTTCCTGAAGACTGGTTATGCTGCTGCCTCCTGGTGAGAGTGTTTGGGGTTTGCCAGGGCCAGTTACTGTTGCAGGATGAATTATGGCATTGTGACACTGGGTTTGGGGAGAAAATATTGCAAACTCCATTAACCTATAATGACAGCAACTTCCATTCCTATAGGCTTTTAAGATTTGCAACACATTTTCATTAGCTCAGAGGATTATGAAACCATTCAGGTTTGGCCGAGATGCCCTAACTGGACACTAGTTACCTTCTATAATAAAATTTTACATGGTGACTTTTTTTTTTAGGAAAAAAAGAAAAATACATTTTTATTGATTTGGTTTTTATTGATACTTTTAAAAATGGTCATATTTTTTAGACCTAGGAAGGTCCTTGGATATCATTTAGTTCAATTTTGATCCCTTTCTTTTCCCCCTTCCTGTAGCACACCCATTTTAAGAATGATGGAGGCAGCAGCTAGGTGATTCAGTGGATAGAGAGCCAGGAATAGAGATAGGAGGTCCTGGGTTCAAATCTTAACTCAGACATTTCTTAGATGTATGACCCTGGGCAAGTCACTTAACCCCCATCACCTAGCCCTTACCTCTTTTCTGACTTGGAACCAATACACAGTATTGATTCTAAGACAGAAGGTAAGGATTTTTTTTAAAAAGATGGAATTCCTAATCAAGTTCACATACTCAGCAGACCCCAGACTAAAGTCCAGGTCTCCTGTCTCTTAAGGCTCAGCTCTTTGTCCTATGCAAAGTGGATAGTTGGCATACTATCTAGGATACTAAAAATGTCTTCTACTACTAAAAATGTCTTTTGTTTTTGCAGTTTTACATGATAACAAACGAAGAGTAGAAGGAAGAATCAATTTATTTCTGACTATTGTCCTGCCCTTTCCCAATCCAGCTAATCATCTCATATAAAACTCATATAAAACTGTTTAAAAATATAGAAAAAAAGCAGTTCAGCAAAAGTAATCAACCCATTGACTATGTTCGATGGTTTATATTTGCCTTTGTGGTTCTGTTTACTTCATTCCACTCTAGTTTATATATGCTTTCCCAGTGCATCTCTGAATTCTTCATATTTGTCATTCCTTACAGAGGAACACTCTTATCTTTATTAACTATAACATCATTATATTAATGGTCCACACTTAATTTAGCAGTTTTCAAATCAGTCAGCACCTATTTGTTTCCAGTTCTTTGCTATCATCTACCCCCCAAATACTGCTATAAATATTTTTGTATATATGAGATTTTTGTATTTATCTTTGACCTCCTTTGAATATATAACTATCAGTAGGATCTCTGGGGGAAAGAATAAAGGTATTTGAGTCACTTTTAAAAAATAATAATTCCAAATTACTTTTGAAAGTGGCTATACCAATTCATAGCTCCAACCATAATGTTTTCCCCAGAATGCCTCCAAAATTGACTGCTCTTATCTTTGGTCATTTTTTACTAGTTTAGTTTTCTGGGTTGTGATATTAAAAATCCAGAGTTGTTTGACTTGTACTTCTATTATTCATTCTATTAATCATTATTCATGATTTTGAGTAAGTTTTTGTATGATTATTAATACTTCTTAGTTCTTCATTTGAGAACACTTCACATCTTTTGCCCAGCTTCCCATTGTGAAACAGTTCTTTGTCTTGTATACTTATATTAATTATTTGCACTTCTTGGATATCTTATTAAATCAGTGATAGGCAACCTTTTGAGCTTGGTGTGTCAAAATTCACCAAAAAACTGAGCATAACTTGGGTGCTATGTCACTTCTAGAAAAAAACATAATTTTGTGGTATTTATAGTTTAAGCAAAAATGTATCATTGTAATATATAACTGTATTTAATAAACCAAAAACGAACTTCTTTGTTCATCTGTCAGTTGGTTTCTTTTGTTGATCTTGATATTATTTAACTTGTGTGGGGTGCCCTGAACTAAGATAAATGAGGGGGAGGGGTAATTCTTTAACTAACTTGCCTATTAGTGACTTTTTGTTGCTGAATTTCATTGGCTAAATCTTCAACTGAAGGTTGATATTTTGTACACTTCAAGCCCAAGCAAGCACTACTAACTTCATCTGTCAATCTGTTTCTTTTGTTGGTTTTGATATTATTTAACTCTGAGAATAAGGTCTCACAAAAATACACAGAGGGAAAAATGTGGGAGTAAAACCATTTACTATAATTTTCAGGGTACTAAAAGTGTCTGGTAATTGGCTCCAGGCACTCCTCTGTTGTATTTGGGTGGGGCCCCTGCCCAGTCTTCACCCATGAAGCCCCACCATGTCCTGCCCTTCCCCTCCCCAGTTGGCTGGTGTGCTGTGAGAGCAGTGGCTGCTGCCCACCAGCCTGCCTGCCCATGCATGCTCCTTCCAAGTGCCCAAGCTCCTTCTGAGTGTCCACGCTCCTCCTCCCTGCCCCTGCAGGAGTCCCATGTGCCCCAATGCCTTGTGCAAGCTGTCTGCTGCTCACCCCCCACCCCTGCAGCCAGCTGGTAGAGCAGCTCTTAACCCCCCACCACCACCCCAGCCCCCTGTCAAGCCAGGGTATGGCTACAGCCAAGGCTGCAGTTGCATGGCTCCCTAAGAGGTTCCCAGGGTTGGAAGCTTGCTGAGCCCTCATGCAACCACCTGTCATCAAAATGGCTACATATGTCAGTGCTTACATGCATGTCATAGGTTCACCATCATGGTATTAGATCCTTACTAGACATATTTGATTCAAAGATTTTCTTCCAATCAGTGCTATCCCTCCTTATCCTAGCTGCATTGATTTTGTCTATCATTAAAGTTCCTTAATTTCATGTAATCTAAATAATCTATTTCAGAGTCACTTCTATGGCTTGTTCAGTTAAAGATTCTTCCATCCAAGAATTCTTATCTATTTATTTTATGGGATGATCTATTAAATTTGGTGTAAGAAATTGGTCTAGATGAGATGGGTATCATTTTATTAGTCTCTCAAAACAGATATGGTAACTGAGGCAAAATTTGATGCAAAACAGAAAGTCAAACCCAAATATTAGAAGGCTTTGCTGCATTATGTACTTTTTTGCCTCATCTCAAGGAGTTTGACAACTTACTATATCCTAACTTTATAAATCCATCCAGAATAAGCTCAAAAGATCCACTGAAGTATAAGAAAAGATGTAGAGAAGACAGATCCCTAGTGTTCTTGAATAGTTTTACTAACTTTAAATCTTGATGTTGGACTAAAGAAATATTAAAACAAACAAATCCAACCAGTACTGTCCCAGAAGTCAAAAGACTTGCATTCTCCATTCAGCTTTACCACTGGTTAACTGCATGTGCATGATCCTCACTCAATATCTCTGGGTTTTGTTTTCCATAAGTAAAATGAGGGTTAGTCAACTTCCAGGATCCCTTGCAGCTCTAATCTTCAATGGTTCTTAAAAAAAAAACTAACAAAGCAATGGGGAAATTCTTTTTTTCTGCTGGTATAGGATTAAATGTGGCCCCTATGTGACAGGGTTTGGAGGGATAAACATCATGAATCCCCATTTGGATAGTTTCTTGGGAGAAGTCAAGAATAAGTAGAGGTAAATTCTAGGAAGAGTATCCACACAGAGATCTCAGCTGCTTCCCTTCCTGTTCTCTTGCAGAGTATCCTTTGTCCATGAGCTATGGCTGAGCTCATGATGACAGCTACCCTTGATGGACCACTTACTGTGTGATTTATATGTGAGTCATTTTTCTGGGAATCTTTCTGAATATGAAATATGCTGCAGCAAATGAAGTCTTTACTAAATCTCCTTTGCTTGTAATACAGAACTCTTCTGTTTTACAGTAATTTTTTGGGGGGGTAAGTAAAGTAAAAGAATAATGCTGTCCTTCACAGCTATGGTTCAAAACTTGTGTATGGAGGAGGAAAGAGCAATGTAATCACCTTGTTAGAAATTATTTCTAAAGGATGTTACTCTCTAAATTGATCTTCATAGGAATTCCATTTAACTGATATGCAGTAGCTGTGAATGCCCAAAACAAAACCTACAAAAGTTGTGCTTAAAATATTATTGCTTAGAACTTGATTCTTTCAAGGATCTTCCAGTTTCATAATTTCTCAATTTTCCACAACTAGTACACAGCATATTTTGCAAATACCTATTTTTGCCCCATATAATTTTATCGAATTATGAACATTACTATCTCTAAAATGCTACATTAATTCACCCTTATGGATGAATTTTTTAAAAAGCTAAATAGACCTACCATACATCCCCTGCATCCTCTACATAGTGAGCCTGAAAGACCTGGGTTCAGTTCCCACCTCTGACCAGTTCTAGTTGTATAATCCTGGGCAAGTCACTTTACCTCTTTGTTGTGGGTAGTTTTTTAATTCTTTAAGTTGCAGAGAAAGTGCCAATCTTCATTGACAGAAAGAATCTAATCACCTGGAAGTTCTCTATATTTATAAAATCAAAAGTCTTGTTTCTATATCTATCCCATCCTTATCCAATGGCTCCTTCCCTTCTCCTTATAAATAACATGTTCAAGTTATCCTCATCCTTTAAAAAGTTTTACTTTTTCCTGTCATCCCCTCAAGCTATCTGATATCTCCTTTTCCTACTCAGACTCCTAGTAAGAGCTATCAAATGATTAGCTTCCCCTTCTTACATCCCACTCAAACCCTTGCAAGTTGGTTTCTTATTTCACTCAACAAAAACAGCTTTCTCCAAGAATCTCCAAGATTCTCCAAATCAGTCATTTGTAAATTTCTACATCCAATGAACTTTTCTCATTCTTTTAATTTCTTGATCTCCCTCTAGCATCTATACTGTTGGCCACACTCTTCCAGAAATTCTGTCTTACTAGGAGATTGTACTTTGAAAAAACAAATAAAATAGACAAAGTACTGGTCAATCTAATTAGAAATTCTGTCTTAACTTGGGCTTTTGTGACACTGCTCATTCCTGTTTCTCTTACTTGCCTGGTCACTCTTCATACTCTTTTGCCATATCATCATCTATATCCAGTCCCCCTAACTATAGGTTTAATCCAACGCTAGATTATCTTTTTTTATACTCTTTGTTTACCTTTCTTTCCCAAACTTCAGTTTCTCTTTATCAGCTAATGGTTGGACATGTCCAATTGGATATACCACAGTTATTTTAAGCTAAACCTGTAGAAACCAAAATTTATGTTTTTCTACAAACCATTGCTCTTCCTACTCTATTTCTATCAAGGGAATCATCGTTTTTTTCAGTCATTGAGGTTCACAACCTTGAAGTCATTCTTAACATGCCATTCTCCATCATCTCTTATGTACAATCAATTGATAAGTATATATGTAGTCTTCTTACATAATGTCTCTTACATCCATCCATTCCCTTCTCTTTATTCATACTGCCACTATCCTAGTTGAGGCACTTATCAATTCTTGCTAAAACTATTACAATATATATGGTCTTCCTGGTGCTAATCTATCTCTAATCTCTCTTTCACATAGTGGCCAAATTTGCTTTTCTAAAGTACTGGTTTGACCATACCATTCCCTTACTCAAGAAATTCTAATGGTTCTTTCTTGTTTCTAGGATCAAATATAAACTCCTCTACTATCTGGCTCCAAACTTCCTTTCCAGGCTTATTGCCCATTACTCTTCTTCATGTCTTCTATGGTCTAGCCATACTGGTCTGCTTGGTGTTCTCTGTATTCCCCATTCTAATTCAATGCCTTTCCACAGGCCATCTCTCTGACTCTTAGTATCCTTCTCTTCCCACAAAGCTCCCCTTATATATCACTATTGTGCCTCCTATAGGAAATCAATTCTGACACCCTTCCCCCAAACCCCAGCAATAACTGCTAATGCCTTCCTCACAAATATCACTTTGATTCCAGTTTATATACAGTTCTTTGTACTTTTCTGTGCCCATGCAGTTTACTCCAATCAAATGTAAGCTCTATGAGAGAATATTCCATTTTTGTTTTTTATCCTCAGCATTTATCATATTGCCTCACATAGAGTAAGTGTTTTAAACTGTTTGTTGGATGGATGGATGGATTGATATAAAGAAATATATGCTCAAGTCATTCCCCAATTAACAAATGGTCAAGGGACATGAATAGGCAGCTATCACACAATGAAATCAAAACTATCGATAAACACATGGAAAAGTGTTCTAAATCCCTCTTGATTAGAGAAATGCAAATAAAAAGAACTCTGAGGTAACACTTCACACCTAGCAGACTAGCCAATATGGCAGCAAAGAAAAGCAATAAATGCTGGAGGGGATGTGGCAAAATTGGCACTCTAATACACTGCTGGTGGATTTGTAAATTAATCAAGCCATTCTGGAAGACTGTTTAGAACTATGTCCAAAGGGCTTTAAAAGAATGCCTGCCCTTTGATCCAGCCATAGCACTGCTGGGTTTGTGTCCCAAAGAGATAAATAAGGGAAAAGACTTGTAGAAAAATATTTATAGACATGCTCTTTGTGGTGGCGAAAAATTAGAAAATGAGGGGATGTCCTCCAATTGGGAAATGGCTGAACAAATTGTGGTATATGTTGGTGATGGAGTACTATTGTGCTCAAAGGAATAATGAACTGGAGGAATTCCATGTGAACTGGAATTACCTCTAGGAATTGATGCAGAGCGAAAGGAGCAGACCAGTAAAACTTTGTACACAGAGACTGATACACTGTGGTACAATCTAATGTAATAGATTTTTCTACATAAATTCAGAGGAATTTATAAGAAAGAACGCTATACACATCCAGAGAAAGAACCGTGGGAGCAGAAACAAAGAAGAAAAACATATGATTGATCATGTGGTTCAATGGGGTTTTGATGTTAAAAGATCACTCTACTGCAAATATGAATAATATGGAAATAGGTATTGAACAATGATACATGGATAACCCAATGGAACTGCTTGTCACTTCCAGGAGGAGCAAGGTAAGAGGGATGGGAAAGAACATGAATCATGTAACCATGGAAAAATGTCCTAAATAAATAAATAAATTTAAAAATAAGAAATACCTGTTCAGCAAGACTACATTAATTTCTCATTAATCAAACAGCTAGAAGGGCATCAATGATGTACAAAGTGAATGTTATGTGTTCTTGAATAATTTCATGTATATAAAAATATCTTGTAAATTGAATCACAGCCTGAGAGACAAACTCTATAATAATTCAGTCTTCATCATATTTACGTGTTCAAATGAACCAGAGAATTTGTTTCACTTCACTGTTGCTATGTAGACATAGACAGAATGCTAAGAAAAAAGTAACAGAAACCTATCTTTGTTTCTGCCATCCCTCAAAGCATATCAACAAAACTTACATTTTTCACTGGAAAGATCTACACAAACTGCTGTAGAGTATAGTAAGCAGAACTAGGAGAACATTTTACACAGAAATAGCAATATTCTACAGTGATCAATTGCAAAAGACTTGGCTATTCTCAGCAGTACAATGATCCATGACAATTCTGAAGGATCTATAACAAAGAATGTTATCCACCTCCAGAGAAAGAATTGAAGCCTGAATGCTGATTGAAGCATACTAGTTTCCACTTTATTTTATTTATGTTCTTCTTCTCTCATAACAATGATCAATTTGGAAATATGCTTTGCATGACCATACATGTTCAACCCAGATAAAGTGCTTGCCATTTGAGAAAGGGGGGGGGGGAGAAGAGAGGGATACAATTTGGATCCTGTAATTTTGGAAAATCTAGGTTGAAAATTGTTATTACACATAATTAGGAAAATAAAATATTTTTAAATAGCAGGAAAACTTTTTTTCTATGATCTTTTTTATTTACTAACAAATGGTTTTAGAATACTAAACACAGAGGGAAGGATCTTCTTTAATTGTTTAAATGGCAAGAGGAAGTGAAGTATTTCATGAACAGCTAGTAATATCTTGATATTCCAGGAGCACTATGGTAAAAATTCATTAACATACCAGCTAGCCCCAGACCACCAAATAATGCCTCTTGTCATCTGCCCGGCTGCACCCCCCAGACAATTGGTACTCTAGAGTCCATGCTCTGGGGGATAATACCCATAAGCCATTGGAACTCCTGGACTGGGACTGAGCTGTCTTGACTTCTGAGTCAATGAGCACAAATTTGTACAACTTATAGTAAGTGGAACTTAGACTACTAGTCTATACTCCTAAATGTCAGTCTCCGTTTTCTTTCTTGCCATCTATCCTGTTAACCCTCTTAGTCTCCACCCCTACTGGCATTCCTGCTTCTTGCTTTGGAAATGAATATTACCATTGCTCCTGTGACTTCTCAGTCCAAAGCATCCTTTCCTAATTACCATTCCATTATGTGTGCTGTCCTTCTGTATTCGAATGTAAATTCCTTGAAAATAGAGATAATCTAACTTTTTTATTGTAACCCTAATGCTTAACAAAATACTTAGCACAAAGTAAGTACTTATTATTTCATTTATTCATTACAATATAGTATGGTATAGTATAGTAGTAGTCTCTCGGTAACCGAGGATGACAATTGTCTTTGTGCGTTTTCATCTATGGTGTAAGGGGTTAGGATAGATGAGCTTGCACAAAGACACTTGTGCGTGAAGGAAATTTAAGTGGAAGAGTCAATGCACAGAGACAGTCCCTCGGTGTTGGAAGCCTGGGTCTAGTGGCACGAAAAGTCGTTACGCCCGGAGACTTCCTCAGCTGCATTGGATGGCCGTGTTGTCCTTTGTGCTCCAACATGCCCTGAGCACTCCACAGTGCTTTGCTGCATCGCCATCTCAGCCATTGAATCTTCTTATTGGTTTCTTCCGTCTGTTCAGCTGAAGCAGTCTTCACATGCTGGGTGAGCAAAGCCCTGGTTCACCAGGGGTCCACGACAAACCGATGGCTACCCTCACAAGGTTTAGCCAGCCTGTCAAAGCCATTGCCCTGGGGTGTGGCCGTTGCCGCATGCTAGCAGCTACTAGGAGCCACAAGTGAGAGCTGGGTGTCAGGTGAGAGTCAGAGGCTGGAGAGCTGCCCTAGAAGGGCACGACGAGCCCTCCATACCAGAGATACTACAACTCCCTGAAGACCCCATACACCCCATCATAGTAGTAACACAGTAATGAAAACCACATCTGGTGCCCACCAGAGTATGGAAGTGTAAGAAGTTCTCTAAGCTCCCTTTACAGTAAGGTGCTATAATGTTGAAGCAAATTCCTCTCCAGCAGCAGGACCAGTACTATAGTCTTCTCAGAAGCCTTCTTATGGTCAGTAGGGCAGTCTACCACCCTCAGATAGTAAAACTCATCCTGATGTGCTATTTTGTTTTCATTTGCATTTTCCTATTGTTTCTTTTCCCTAAGCTTGCTAAACATAATAATGTTTTCAAAGTCTGACATGAAAAATTAGCATTCACATCTTCCCTTTTCATTTTCCCCATAATATGGCAGTGGCAAAAAAAAAAAAAACCAACTGGAGTTTTCTAATTTTTTTAAAAAATCATCTTTGGGAATATGAACTTGGTGAGCAAGGAAAGCTATGCAATCAAATGAATAGGACCAGCTAGAGTTTTTTCTGACTTTATTAATTGAAAAACTTCTTGACACACAGATTTTTCATTGCTGGTTTTCCCTTTTTTCCCATTTCACTGTCTTTCTTCCCTTGTAACTATTAATTTTAATGTAGTAGTGTCAGTCTTCCCACAGTCCTTCCAACAATTTTTGTTTTCATTTTTTGTCATTGTTCCTACTCTCATGTATTTAGTCAAAACAGCATTGTTGTAGTTGGAACTTCTCTTGTGATTAGTTATTTGGGGCATTTTTTCAAATGGTTTTGATAATTTGGACTTGTTCCCCTAAGAATGGTATGATTATAATTTTTGACCATTTATCTTTGGGAAACTGACTCTATTTATTTATGTCAAATGTGTTTTGAATTTCAGACTTTTAACAGAATAACATGCCTTAAAGATTTTTATGGCCACTTCCCTTCAAATTCTAATTCATTTCTTTTGTTTGTGCAAAACTTTTTAAATCTTCTATAACCAAAATTGTTTATTTTGTCTTCTGTGAGTCTTTCTATCCCTTTTTTTCAAGAATTCTTCCTCTTTCTTAGGTGTAGAGATAGGTCTTTCCAAACTCTTTTTAATCTGTTCATGATATGACTTTATATATCTTGGTTAAACGTATGAGATGCTGATTTAAGCAATTTCTGCCAGACTGTTTTTCAATTATTCAAACAGTTTTTGTTGAATCTTTACCCCAGTAGTTGATGTCCTTACATTTCATAAACTATGCTTCTGCATACATCTGGATTTTGTCTCCCTTATCTAACTACTCATCTGAGTGTTAAGAAGATGTCTACCCCACTCATATGAAGACTTCTCCTGGCAGAATGGGCGGATGAGAACAATTTGTTCCAATGGCCAAGAAGGCAGATAAAGCAGGTCTTGTGGAGTACTTATAGTCAGACATGGAAGAAGCCAAGGTAATTCCTTGCATCCTGAGTTAGTGCCAAATAACTTTGAAAATTATTGCTTTGTATTGCAGTTTGAGATCTGGTGCTTCAAAGACCCATTTCCTTCTTACTTTTGGTCATCATTTTTTAGATATTCTTGGATTTTTCCTTTTTGTCCTTGGCCTTTCCTTTCTAGTTGGATTTTTTGTTATAATTTTGTCTAGTTCTAAAAAGTAATATTTCTTTTTTACTAGTTTGGTTGTATTGGCAGTGAATCTTGAAATTAGTTTAAATGATATTGTCATTTTTGTAATATTAACACAGTTCAACCAATTATCATTAATCTCTATGAAATTATTTAGGTATTTTTTTTATTTCTGTAAACAGCATTTTGTAATCATGTTTCTATAATCCCTGTGGGTGTCTTAGTAAGTGGATTCAAAGGTACTCTGTATGTGCTGTAGTAATTTTGAAAAAGGAAACAACTTTTCCATTTCTCTTTATGTTGGATTTGTTGGCAATACCCAGAAAGTTGGATGGTTCATAGTTTTAACTTTCCATTATTTTACTGTTTTTTTAATTAATTTTAGTTGAATTTCTAAGATTCTCAAAGTAAACCATGTCACCAGCAAAAAACACATAATTTTTATCCTTCTTTGCTTTTACTTATTTTTCTTGTCTGTTATAACTAATAATTCTAGAACTATATCAAATAATAGTGTGACAATGGATATCTTTTCTTTATCCCTTATATTCCTGAAAAGACTTTTAGTATTTCTCCATTACATATGATGTTTACTCTTGGTTTTAAATAAATACTGTTTAAAATATTAAGGAAATGACCATTCATTGTTAACTTTCTAATACTTTATCATAAAAATGTGCATTATGTAAAAATATTTTTCTACATCTCTTGATATGATCATGTGATTTTAAAACTTGTTTTGTTATTAATATCATCTATTATGGTTATAGTTTTTCCTGTCATTGAACCAAACCTGCATTTTTATTATAAATCCTATTTGTTCATAGAGTACAGACATTTTTATATCACTAAAGTATTTTTGTTGATATTTTATTAAATATATTTCATTGATAACTAAAGATATTGTTACTTTAATTTGCTTTATTTGATTTCTCTCTTCTTAGTTTAAGTATCAGGACTATATTTGTCTCATATAAGAAGTTTGGTAGGATGCTATCTTTTCCTATTTTTGAAAACAATTTTGATCAATTTATACATGTAATATATACATATATACACATTTTTAAATGTTTGACAAAAATTAATTTGTAAATCCATCTAATTCTGAGTTGTTTTTGTCTTTGGGATTTCGTTTATGCTTGTCAATTTATGAAATTAGATTGTTTAAATATTTGATTCTTTCTCAGAAAATAATAGTATAGCTTGTTTTTATAAATGTTCATCGATTCATTTCTTTCATTTTGCTAGTATATAATTGGGCAAAAGAGTTTCTAATATTTTTGTTTCATTTCTTGTGAGTTATTTTTCATTTTTGAGATTTGTAATTTAGTTTTGCTCTTTTTATGAGAGTAACTAAGTTTGTCTATTTAGCACCCCCTCCCCCACAAAAGCTAAGGAACTCTGGTTAAATTATATAATCTCTTGGAACTTCAGATGATTATCTGTAAAATAGGAATAATTATACTTGCAAGTACAAGTACAGAGTTGGTGTCAATATCATGGCCAGTAGTTGTATCAAAGCAGAAGGCTCAGCAAGGATGGCAGCAGCTGACAAGGGTACCTCTGCAACTGGGTAGCATTTGAAGTGGGTGTTGCTAGAGATATTTAAAGTGAAGATTACTATGCCTAAAATTAGTAGATTAAACCAGATTGGCCAATTTTGGCAGTTTGGGTTGTTCCACAAGAGCCTTCACAGCACAGGAAGGGTACCAATATGTCTGGGTTTCCTGAACAGAAAATTTGCTTTTCTTTTTGCCCTAAATCTGTTAATTCTCACCTTTGGCACCAAGAAGCTGTAGCATGTGAAGTGTCCACACTCTGGAAAAACTATCTTGGCAAGCAAACTAAATAAACCATGTTAAGGGTATCTGAAATCTGTCAGTGACTTTTAGGGGGATGTCTACCTCAAGCATGTGAAGATTTCTCCTGTTGGAATGAGTAGATGAGAATAATTCATCCCAAATATCATGAAGGTGACTGCTGCTAAAGCAGGTACTGTGTGGAGTGTTTAGAGTTTGGGCAGAAAAAGAAGTCAAACTCATCCATTGCATCTTGGACCACTGCTAGTTGTCCTAACTTTTGTCTTGACACTGGTCTTTGATGACTCTGGAAGAGAGAATTGGTGCAACTCTGCCTCACTTAAATCCAGATCATGCTTCAGACAAGACATTGCCCTCATGGTATCATTGGTCCTCTTCTTAACAAAGAGCAAATAATAGCAACAATGAGAAATGCACTAACCCATAGAAAAGGAGCAGGGGAAAGCCCATTTGTTTGTTCCCACATTGTATGTATTGTTTTATGGCACCACTAAGTACTGCCCTGGTATGGCAAAGGGTTGATGAAAGGGCCATAGGCACTGAGGCCAGGATGAAAGAGAAGTAGAGGTAAGATTTTGAAGTCTGGAATCCAGAAACAAGGTCACTCAAAACATGTAGTGAGCTACTTAACAAACTGAGTTCTAATTGGCTCAAGAGGGTCTTAGCCAGGATCTTGCCAATCCTAGAAAGCAGTCTCTTTTTTTGGCTTGCTCCTGGAAGACGGTGATAATGGTGAAAATCTGACAGTTTCGGTACCCTTTATACTAACTGAATAAAAAGCTTCCATGGCTATAAAAAGACTCTTTTTATCTTGTCTTCTTCCTTCCCCAAGGGAGGGGAAATCACTAATTATAGAACTGCTGTTTGCTTTCAATAAGTCCATCAAAGGTGATGCCTTTAAATCTATTGGCTCTATAGGGTTCTCAAATCAAAGAGAGAGAACACTAACCTTTACCTTGACATTAATCTGAGACCTAATTTCATGGGGAAGAGCCCAAAGCTATTATGAATAGAAATCATTTTAGTCTTGATTATGGAATTGAAAGAGTTCATTTCCAGGGAACAAACCAAAGCATCAATATTATTAGGTTCATAAGATTTAAAGCTGGAGAGGACCTCTTGTTTTACTGATGAGGAAACTGAAGGCCAAAGCATTTAAGGGGCCTGCCCAAGATCACAGACATAGTAAGCGAGTCAGAACTTAAACCCAAGCCCTCCAGTTCCAAATCCAGTGTTCATTCTACTACACCAAAAGCTTACTCAACTAGTCCAATATATGAGGAAACTGGCTATTAGGGAGTTTAAATGACTTACCCCAAGTCTTAGAAGTATTGAATCTTATAGGCAGTTAGATGGTCCACTGGTTAGAATGCTGAGCTAGAGTCAGGAAGATCCAAGTTTCTTTACCTCTGATTGCCTCAGTTTTCTTCACTGTAAAATAGGGATAATAACAAATAAAATAGGGATAATAATGCCATCTAATACTTGGAGGTATTACATAAATTGAGATAATATCTGTAAAGCATATAGTACAAGGCTTGGCATGTGGTAGGTGTTATATAAAAATACAAGATATTATTACTGTTATTCAGCAGATATGGGATTCAAACTCAGGTTCTTTGACTCTAAAAACAATTCTCTTTCCATTATATGGAAAATGCTGCCAATAAAATGTTCTTCTCCCAGCTTGGCAGGACCAGCCACATTTGACCCAGCTTAGTGCTGATGGAAACTGTTGTAACAGGATGCCCTGCTCCTATCTGCTTCAGATCCTTTTCATAAAACTGGGTGGAAGGTCAGACTAGCCAATAACTGAACTAAAAAGACATTTTACAGGCAACATGGATTTCATGGGTAAAAAATAATGTGAGGAGATCTGGTCTCGAATTCTCCTATAAGACTTTCCATGAGGCCATGTACAAATCATTTAATTCCTTGATGTCTCGCTTTCCTTACCTGTTAAATGGGGATAATTATACTTAACCTCCTATCTCAGTTGGATGCTGTGAGAAAAGTGCTTCCTAAACTTGAAAGCACTCTATAAATGTGAGTTACCATAATACTCTAACACTCATGAAGACAATTAGAAAGGCTAGCTGATTTCCAGCAGTGTAAGTGAGCTTCTAGGCAGCTAGGTGATATAGTAGATAAAGCAATAGGCTTGGAATCAAGAAGACACATCTTTTTGAATTCCAATCTAGCCTCAGACATGCCTACTAGCTGTGTGATCCTGGACAATTCACTTAATCCTGTTTGACTCATTTCTATTAAATTCTGTTATATTTTGTTAAATGAGCTAGAGAAGGAAATGGCCAACCTTTAATATCTCTTTCCAAGAAAACCCTAAATAGGGTCATGAAGAGTAGCAAACCAGACATATGATTTTATCAATATAAGAAACTCCCCAATGAGGAAGCTCCCTAATGCAGGTTGCCTTTGCAGCAATGTATCGTCTTAGAGAATGGCCTTAAACCCTGAAAGATCAAGTGATTTGCCAGGGTCACATAGACAGTATGAATCAAAGGTGGGATTTGAAACTGAGACTTCCTGCCTTGGAGACCAATTCTCTGTCCAATATGACATGCTCCCTCTCAGTAGCAAACTTAGTCTCCAAAACTTGGATGCAAGAAATAACAATAAGCTATTTGAGCTCAAAATTGTCCATTGTGGTATTTGGTAGACCTACATTCTCATAATGTGGAAGGACGCTGAATCTGAATAAAACAGAACAGAATGGAATGGAATGGAATATCCACAGTGACTGGTAGTGGGAGGCAATGTTGGAAGTGAACAGAGAAGCAAGCTTTCATGACCTTTGGAGAGTTTATAAATCAAGAAACTGCTGAATAGCAAACAAGTTATCTTGAAAACTGATAAAGCAGGTGTTAAAGCTGCAAAGAATCACAGGGTCTGCTTTTTATAAGAATTGTGTGTCTTACACCTCTCAGAAAGCCAAAAGGTGGATTGGAGATGCAATTGTGATAAGAGCAAACTTTTCTAGATTGAATTTTAATCATCTTTATCATATCAAAATGATAGATAGTCCTTTATCTTCTATTTCAAGTTTCAAACCAATTTAACAATAATATCTTCACTCTGCCCTCCTTAAGATGTATAATCGACCACACATATACATGGCATTAATATACTCAAGACAATCTTCTTCAATCTTCACTTTTACCAGAGTATATCTATTTTCTCTAGTCATGACCCATGTAAAGAATGGTCCTGTAAAGTGGAGATCACATCTCCCTCTGTACCTTACACGCATGTACCAAATTTCACTGAAATATACCAAAAATGGTTTCATGATCAGAAAATCCAGATTTGAACCCTACCTCTGTTATTTACTTCCTGTGGACTGTGGGGTAAGTCACACAACCTCTCTGGATATCAGGGTCCTCTTCTGTATAATGGAAAGGCTAGCCTTGATTTCCTTTAAAGTCCCTTCTAATCCTAAATTTCTCATTCTTCAAACTCCATTTTCCTTTCACACACACAAAAATCATGGTAAGATTCTATCTTTTTGGTGTTTAATTCTAAGCCTTATCTACCTACTTCCTCAGGTAACAAAGCAAATGCTATGCAAACAACCCCAATTTATAAATATCACGCCTGACCATGCAAATACAGTGTTGGCAGAAAAGCTATCCTGTAACTACATACATTACTGTGGGCATGGAATGCATTGAAACTCTTCCATTGAAATGGTATCCAGTATAAATGAGATTTCTTACAATTTTGGAGTTAGAGCCCTGGAAGTGTAATAAGGAGGAAAATACATTGGACTGGGAGTCAAGAGAACTAGGCTCTGATCTCAGCTCTGCCATTGCCAGCTGTGATGAATGAATTGCACTTCAATTTCCTCTTTTGGAGGAATGGATGAACTGAAAGGATTGGATAAATGGTTTCTATGTAATAAGCCCTAAAATCCTTTGAAAAATATCATCAAACCCAGCCCATTCATTTTACAGATAAGGAAATGGAGGCTTGGAAGAGCAAAGTGATTTACTCAAGGCCATACTCAGTAACACGTTTAGAAATATCACCCAAAGCTCCTGGTTCATCATCCAGTGCTATTTTCAATACATTGTACTCTCATCATCAAGTTATGCTTTCATTTGATTGTAGCATTCACAAGTAGAGGTTAGACTTATAAAACAGAGATGTCAACTTGGTTCAGAAATGGCCTCTAACCTTTAATTATGTGTCGAGTCAGAAATTCTACCTTCCTCATCCATAAATTGGAAATAATAATGTCTATAGGATTAATCTCAAAAGGACTGTCATGAAACAAAAATAATACAAAGCATATATAAAGTGCTTTGCAAATAGCAATTTACCATATAAATGCTTGCTTTAATTTTCAACAAGTAAGTCAATAAAGTAAATGTTTTCTGTAGTCCCAACTCATATAAATGAATGGTTCTATAAACTGTAGGCCTCATCTATTACTGTAACTTATGTGGAAGAGAGGAATTGGGAAGCATGCAAAAGGCAGAAGCAGTGGCTGAGTGGTGACCTGTCAGTCAATCGAGATGTTCTGATTTGGAATGTTACCAGGAAAACAGTTGAAGGCAAAAGCCAACTGCTAGCTGAACTCTGGTTATTCCTGGTTGCCTTGTTATCAGGGAAGGAAGAAGGACTTTTTTGTCTTTTAACCTTGGAGACAGAAAGGAGTGGTGGTCCCTGGTGATTAAGAAGGTAGAAGAAAAGAAAGACAATAGTCCAGATATCTCTCTGACTTGCTCTGTTGATGATAGTGACTGTACTCTAGACCTATCAGACATTTCTCTCAACATCCTCCAACTTGTAGTATAGAGAAATCCCCAACCCTCTTACCTCCATTCTCTATCTTTCCTGTCTTCCCGAAATAAATCCTGTATTTAAGATAAAAGAAGATAAAAAGAATTTCATTTGAAACATCATAGCTTACCCTGAGTGATATAGAAAGAAGAAGAAGAAAGGGGGAGGAGGGGAAGCTGAAGAAGCTGAAGAAGAGGGAGGCTGGAAGAGGTAGGGAATGGGAGGCAGGGAGGGTAGACAAAAGAAAGAAGATAACTGCCTGATCTGTTAGTTATCATGAACAATCAAATATAGTCCCTTAGTATCTAATATACTTATACTTGCATGCCAAATTTCACTGCAACCCACACAAAATTACAAGAATTATACCCATTTGAAAACTTCTACTACTGGCCAATAGGTCCCAAGATGAAAGACAATCCCAAATCCAACTTAAGCTATAACATAGTACCCTTTAGCAGTATACCACGCTTTTAAGAAATCAGCTAATTCATCTAAAAGTTATCACGTAGAAACAACAAATTTGGGGAAATTTTTTTATATTGTCTCTGACAAGTCAAATTTATAAGAATAGAAAGCATTCCCTAATTGATAAATGGTCAAAGGACGTGAACAGGTAGTTCTCAAATGAAGAAATTAAAACTATTTAAAAAATCATATAAAAATGTTCTAAATCACTATTCATAAGAGGAATGCAAATTAAAACAACTAAGAGATGTCACCTCACACCTATCAAATATGATCAAAGAGGAAAAATATCAGAGGGGATGTGAGAAAGTTGGAACACTAATATATTGTTGTTGGAACTGTGAACTGATAGAACTATTCTGGAAAGCAATATGGAGCCATGCTCAAAGGCCAATAAAACTAGGCATACCCTTTGACTCAGCAATACCACTAGTAGGTCTAGATCTCAAAGAGATCAGGGATATAGGGAAAGGACCTACTTGTACAAAAATATTTTTAGCAGTTCTTTTTGTAGTAGCAAAGAATTGAAAACTATGGGGGGGGGGGCTATCAATTGGGAAATGGCTGAACAAATTGTGGTATATGGTTATAATAAAATACTATTGTACCATAAGAAATAATGAACAGGATGAGTTCAGAAAAACCTGGAAACTGGGAAGCTAGTTGGCTCAGTGGATTGAGAGCCAGACCCAAAGATAGGAGGTCCTGGGTTCAAATTTGGCCTCAGACACTCCCTAGCTATGTGACCCTGGGCAAGTCACTTAACCCCCATTGCCTAGCCCTTACCACTCTTCTGCATTGAAACCAATGCACAGTGTTGATTCTAAGTGAGAAGGTATGGGTTTAAAAAAGACAGGAAAAGAAAAGAAAAACCTGGAAAGACTTATATGAATGAATGCAAAATGAAGTAAGCAGAACCAGGAAAAAAGTATATATAGTAAACAGAAATATTGTAAGATGATCAACTATGAAGGACTAAAGTATTATCAGCAAAATAAGATTCCAATATAACTACAAGGGACTCATGATAAAAAATGTTATTCATCTCCCAAGAAGGAACTTTTGGAATTTGATTGCAAAGCACATGCTTTTTCACTTATTTCTTTCATGAGTTTTTTTTTAATTATATATGAGATATGTAGAATGGATTTGAGGAACATGGAAATAAATGTTGCATGAAAGCACTGGTATAACCTATATGAAACGATTTATCACCTTTGAGAAGTTGAGGGGGAAGGGGAGAGAGAATCAGAATCAGAATATTTCAAAAAATAATTATCAAAAATTGCTTCTATATCTAATTTTAAAAAGTAGATAAAAAAGTTATGCAATTCAGGAGATACATTCAAAATACTACACACTTGAATACATTCATTCACTGCTTCAATAAATTTTTAGTGAGGCCTCCTGTGGGCAAACAGCTGTAAATCAAGCCATTTCTTCAATTTTTTGGGTCCACTGCTGATCAAAAAAATGAAACAAGCAGAGTATGTGTTATTTCTGAGCTATACCTTTGGCATTTGCTACACATCTAATTATTTAGAAATTTATAGTATCATAGATTTGGACCTGGAAGAAATCTTAAAGATCATTCAGTTCAAATTCTTCATTTTACAGATGAAGAAACTGCGGCCCATAGCTATTATTTGCCCCACATCCACCAGGTAGTAAGTTGCAGAAGCAGGGTTTAAACTGACATCCTATGACTCCAAATCTAGCCCCTAAGTCACTGTATTAGTAAATAGTCCCCTTCCCCCCCAGTCTCTAATGACTGCCCATGGAATTTAATGAGGAAACCTTGGATTCCTAATGCCCAGGGAAGTGTTATTGTCTTGACCTCCAGGAGACTAATAAGAAAGAGACACTAATGAGAGCCTGTTCCTATAAGAAGAGTCTTTCATTTGTAAAGAAGACAAAAAAAAACCTCTCACTAATTACTACCTGCTTTTTAACTTTGGAAAAGTAGCTACAGCTGATGATAATCCTCTGGGTCACTTTTGGCATTTTGGGAAGCCATTAACTTTCCTTGTGAAATCTTGTGCTAATCATTGTCAGAAACACTTTAATGCTTGTGCAAATAGCCTAACACTAATGGAGTCAGTAACTAGAGCCTTTGAACTGGATTATTCTTTATAGAGAAAATATTTATAGCACTGGATTATGCCTGGCAGAGAAGATTTCGTTATGAGACCAATAAGCACCATTAGTGGTTATGTGCCTGCAACAATTCTGTCTAGCAACTCTCCTGAAATGGGCAGCTACGTGGCACAATGGATAGAGCACCAGGTCAGGGAGACCTGAATTCAAATCTAGTCCAGCAAATTCCCTGAATTCAAATCTAGTCCAGCAAAACTAGTTGTGGGAACTTGGTCAAATCACTTCACCCTGTTTGCCTTGGTTTCTTTATATGGAAAATGGGCTGGAGAAGGAAATGGCAAACCACTCCATTATCTTTGCCAAGAAATTCCTAAGTGGGGTCATGAAGAGTTGGAAGTGACTGAAATGACTGAAGAACAAAAGCATTCTCCCCAAAGTCATAGAGGAGTGAATCCAACATTCACAGCAGAGCAACAGAAATGTTCAACAGGCCTCCAAAATTGTCTCTTTTTCTCCCACCAAAACTTTGGATGGGACGGCCCCACAACAGACACACTCATTACCAGAGATGGCAGAAGGCTTATTCTCTGACTGAGTCTTGCACTAGCCACTAGTGGTGGGGCGTGGGCTCGCAGGGGTGGGGGTTTGACAGCTGATTTGCAGAGATCAAATGGGCCTTGTATGATCAGAGATTGAAAAAACTGGTACTGCAGTCAGCTGAACTCATTGGTCCCTGCTCTTTCCTACTATTCTGTGTATTTTAATGTCATTGACATGAGTTCTTAGCATCACACAAAGCAGCATATTTTACATGCCATAAGCTTATGTGTATATATATTTAATATTCATTTATATATAAATATGTGCATGTATATATAAAACAACAATAATAGCTAATACATATGTAGCACTTAAAGGTTTGTAAAACACCTTAACAAAAAACTCATTTGATGGTACTAGCCCTATGAGGTAGTTGCTATTATTATCTCCATTTTATGGATGAAGAAACTGATTTGCCCAGTCACACAGCTAATATCTGAGGCAAGATTTGAATTCTGGTATTCCTGACTTCAGGTTCAAGGCTCTACTATACCAGTTAGCTGTCTGTATATATTGAGAAGTAATATGGCATACTGTATAGAGACCCAGTTTTGTAAACAGGGAAATAGGTTCAAGTCCTGCCCTAAACACATATTATCTGTGTGACTCTGAGCAAGTCAGTCACCTTATCAATGCTCCAGGAAACCTTTTGAGACTACAAAATACAGCACTGTTGCTGATCTGCACTGTTAATGGGAGTTTCTTGGCCCTTCAGTGATTGAATCGCATGTTTTATTATCTCTACTTATTTGCCAGTTATTTCCATTTTAAGATTTAATAGTGATTCTTTGTTACAAAGGATGAGGAGGGATAGAGTGGGAAATGTAGGTGATGTAAAAACAAAAGATATTAATAACAATCTATTATTTAAAAATGAAGTCATGTTTAGCACGCATTCATATAGCATATATGTAAAGAAAAAATGTATGTGCAACAACATGGGATCCAAAAAGTCATGCAAGCAACTCAGTACCATAATAATAATAATAATTTGTTGTTCATTAGTTTTTTCAGTTCTATCTGACTCTTCATGAGATTTTCTTGGCAAAGATATTAGAATGATTTGCTACTTCCTTCTCCAGTTCATTTTACAGATGAGGAAACTCAGACAAACAGGGTTAAGAGACTTGCCCAGGGTCACACAGCTTGTAAGTATCTGAAGTCAGATTTGAACTCATGAAGGTGAATCTTCCTGACTCCAGGTCCAGCACTCATCTGCTGTGCCACCTAGCTGCCCTCTATGATAATAGCAATAGCAACATTTACATAACTCTTATTACTGTGCTAAGTGCTTTACACTTATTATCTCATTTGGTCCTCACAACAACCTAGCATTATAGGTGCTATTCATGTCCTCATTTGATAGATAAGGAAACTGAGGTAAGCAGAGGTTATGAGTGTCTGAGGCTGACTGGAGTTATGTCTTCCAGATTCCAGGTCCAGCTCTCAGGGCTTCACCTGTCTTTTGATAGTCTGATTCAGTTCCAGCTTTAATAGGCAACCTTTTTGGCTATTTCTTAGCTGTACAACCCAGGGCAAGTCACTCAACCCCAGCTGTCTAGTCTTTACCACTCTTCGGTCTTAGATCTATACTGATACTTAGTATTGGTTCTGAGACAGAAGGTAAGAGTTTAAAGGGGGAAAAAAGGCAACTTTGTAAAGGTTCAACAAAACTCAATGACCCACTTGAGGAAAAGCAAGAAGTGCTCCAATGCATCCTGGATGCCTTTTCTTAGCCAATCAGTCAAGATTTATAGTGAAACACGATTCTGTAAACTGGGGCAATTTATATAGAACTTAGTTTCTAGGTCAGTAGCTTAAGCCTGTTTCTCTTTCCTTTAGGCTTTCCTGACCCACATCACATTTGTCTGTGTCCACATATTCACCCACAGGCCGGTTTTCACAAATGTTTTCAAGACTTCCTGCCTCCATATAAGGTCTCTGGGTGTTACATGACTCATATTCCTTTCTTCTTTCTTCACTGAGAAAGGAAAAGGTTATTGTGCTATCATTTTACCTTTTTTTTCCCCAACCTATTTGAGAAAGATCAGGATCCCAGCTAATTTACACTGCATAAAACTGGATTTAGACTTTCATTGGCAAGTGGCAGAATGCATTTAAAAACAAAACAATACAAAACTCACTAGCTGAGGACTCAGGAGATCTATTTAAATCCTAGCTCTGACATAAGGATATGCGACTCATAGGCAAGACATTTTGCCTCTTTAAGCCTCAGTTTCCCCAACTGTAAAGTTGTGGTGCTAATACAAACTACTTCATAGGGTTGTTGTGAAGAAAACACTTTGTAAATCCTTCGGGATTAAGGGAAGGAGTTATTTTTAGGCAACTGGGAAAGAAGATGACGAAGCAGGATGAACAGGGTATGAAATGCTAGCAGGAAAGGGAAATTTGGGGATAAGGTAAATTTGACTAGAGAATAGACTGATGGCTAATTTGGAATGGAGCATGGTTACTCTTCTCTATTACAGTTTTAGTAGGTAATTGTCTCCTCCTTATTTACCTAGGCCTGTTCACAATATTTCACCCTTACTTACAAGGGCTACAATGTTATCAACCTCTTCCATTATATTTCCCTTCTACCTAACCCTTACTCTGGGCTTCAGCTGACATCATTCCTTTCAAAACCTTCCTAGCTAATCCATTTACTCTGGAGAGGGAAGATACTAAGCCTATAAAGTATGGGGAGGACTCTTTTATTTTAAGCCTATGTTAAATAGTTGGGGGTGAAAATTTGGCTAGACTTTTTTTTTAAACCCTTACCTTCTCATTTAAAATAAATACTGTATATTGGTTTCAAGGCAGAAGAGTGGCAAGGGCTAGGCAATGGGGATTAAGTGACTTAACCAGGGTCACACAGCTAGGAAGTGTCTAAGGTCAGATTTGAACCTAGGACCTCCCTCTAGGCCTGGCTCTCAATCCACTGGGATACCCAGCTGCCCCCTTGGCTAGAATTCTGAATAAATTGTCTAACCTGCCTTTTAGACACTGAGAAATTTCATGAGAGGGGAAGAAGGCCCAGTTACAATTCTGTTTGCTGTTTAATAACCCAGCTGCCCAGATGCAAGTATCTGATGCTTTCGTCATATTCTTAAATTTCCAAAGGAGAGGGATACCTTATGGAAAGCAAATCCCAGATAAGAACAGAATAAAAAACAACAGTGAAAAACAATTGATTACAGAAACGTTATTGTTCCCAGAAATTTGATTTTTCAGTTTCACTGATGCCTGGGAAAGAGAATTATACCACAATTCAGGAATCAATATAAGGAGCAGTATTTTGTGTTTTTAACTAAAGCACCCACTTAGTGTACATATTTGAAGCTATTTATCAGGATTAGTGACTGGAGGGATAGGCATAATATATAACTACCTAGTTGCGTTGACATTTACTGGTGAATTCAGGGAGAGAAGACTCATCAGAATAAGGTCAAAGTCTGAATTTTAGAACTGTTTTTTCTCTTAATCCTATAGCAGACTCTATCTTTATTCTCATGCAGTTGACTAAAAGGCTCAGAGAATAAAAGATCCCACTGTGCTTAAAGTACATGTTGATTTAACTCATTTGGAGGGACTTGACAAGTTATTGAATTTCTCTACCTCTTCATCTGCCCTAAATGTTGGAGCAAAAACTTCATTTTGCTTCAGTCTCTTGCAAATCTTCACTATTAAGCTCTGCTAAACAAGATGACTGAGTAACCCATAAAATTTTTCTTAATGCTGTTCAATGAACAATGAACCCAACTCATTTACTTGGTGTTCTTAGCTGCAACTTCCTTTTGTTCAGTAGTGCCGTTGATAGTAACACTGAAGATTAATATGGGTTTGGTTGTCCATTTAGCAAGTTAGTGTGATCTGTACATGATAAACTCGTGTTTAAAATACCAGCAGCTGTTTTTAGATACTGTGTGTGCACTGTCACTGTAGAACTTTTTGTTGTTGCTTTTAACTCTATTATTTTCAAAAAGGATAGACTCTACCAGCATCTGCAGGTACAAAAATTACCTAATATTTTTTAAAGAGGAAATTTTGGATCATATATATTGTGAAATTAGACATATATGATGGCACTTTGAAAAGATTACTGGGCCTACAGTCAGGAAGACCTGAGTTCAAATCCAGCCTCAGAAACTTACTAGCTGGTGACCCTAGGCAAGTCACAACTTCATTTGCTTCTCTTTCCTCATCTATTAAATGAACTGAAGAAGAAAATGATAAACTACTTCAGTATCTTTACCAAGAAAACTCTGAAAAAAGTTATGAAGAGTCAAACATGTTTGAAAATTCCTAAACAATAATATGGTCTCACATATATGTAAATGTTTATTGCTATATCACTGTAGAACTTTAAACATATCTTTAATAGGCTGCCATGGGCAAATAATGTGATAATCACTTTCTGGTGATGAGTGGCCATACGCCCAGTTTGGTTATCTCTCCTGAGGTCCATACCTGCCTTTCTAACACAGAAGGTCCTGTCAGAGCTTGTTCTGAAGGAGTAGCTTTCAATAACTCAGGGCCACTTCTATACCACTGGAGATGTGGACAGCTCCTGAATTAATGCATTATAAATACAAGCTTTTCTAGAATACTGCTAAAGAAATTTAGCTTGATGACTTTCACAGACATACAGTAATTGAAAGAAGGCATTATGCTGATGTGATGGGAGCAATAGGCCTGGAACAGGTTGTCTTGACCTTACATTTCCTTTTTTTTTTTTCAGAAGCAGAGTAGGTTAGGGGAATGGATTTTTAATGCAGTCAGTATAAGAGAAAAATTAGAGGGTCATTAGAAGACGACATGGTGTAATGAAAAGAATATTGAACTGGGAGTTAGATTTCAATTGAACAAACTTTTTTAAAATTTAAAATTTTTGTTGATATATTCTGTGATTTTAAAAATAATCTTCTTTTGCATGTTTATCCTTCCATCCTCCCCTACCTAGCAAGCCATGTCTTGTAACAAAGAATAAAAGAGGGGGGAAAACCCATTCAGTAAAACTAACCAGCACATCCATCAAGGCTGATGGTATACATGATATTCCCCATCCATAGTTTCCTACTTCTGCAAAGAAGAGACGAGATAGAGGCATTGTCTCATCTCTTCTTCAAGGGAGAGACTAATTTAGCAAATAGGTATGAAGTATCTATTATATGTAGGGCACTGTGCTATGAATATGAAATAAAGTACAACTTCTAACTACTGGATGGATACAACATGAACATAAGGAGATACAATTCAATATAGGTAGGGAAGAAAGGATAGCAAGAAAGGGGAGAGAGAGAGAGAAAGAGAGACAGAGACAAATACAGAGACAGAAAGACAGAGAGATTGCATGGAAAATTTTCCAGCTGACCTGATCCTTGAAGAAAAAGATTCTGAAAGACAGAGATGAAGAGGGAGGGAGTTACAGGCATTGGGACAACTTGTACAGTTGAACAAAGATGCATTTAGTAGGCTGAGTCTAAGGAACAAACAATTCAGTTTGGCTAGAATATAGACTGAACAAAGGAAAAAATGTCAAGTGAAGCTGACCTGGTATGTTGAAGACAGATCCTGAGGGACTTTAAATGCCACATAAGACCATTGTACTTTATCTTAGGGGCAATAGGAAGCCACCAAAGATTTTTGAGCAAGGGAATGATGTGGCCAGATCTCAGATTGGGGGCTATCATTTTGGCAGCTGGAAAGAATAGGCTAAATAAATAGATGAAATACTCATGATAGGGAGACCAATTAGGAGACCACTGAAATGGTATGGGGAAGAGGGAATATGTACCGAAACGGAAGTTTGAGATCCATTGAAGGAGGCAATTACTTCAGCAATCTGGGGCCTGTCTTAACTTCCTGGCCTTTAGTTTCCTCCTCTGTAAAATAACAGGACTATATTAATGTTGATGTCCTGTTCTCTAAAATTCTATTCTTAGGTTAGCCCAATATTGCCTGGTAGAATGAATAGGTGGATTGTTATGTTAGAGACAGAAAGAACTGAGTTAGAGTCTCTTTTTCAAAGACCAGCTGATTGATAGTGGGCAAGTCATATAACATCTTCAAGTCTCAGTTTTCTCATCTATAAAATTAAATTATCAATACATACCTCTCAAGGTAGCTGTGAGGACCAAACGAAATCATGAATGTGAGGATCTTAGCAAACCTTAAAATACATATAAATTCTTGTTATTATTGCACAATCAAGAAAAATGATGTTTATCCAATATATCTGACACCTGGCTAATTAATATTGATTTCTGTTTCTACTCATTTTGACCAAATAATAATAATAGCCTATATTTTTATAGGATTTATGGTCTACAAAAATGCTTTTTTTCAGGAGATCCTAAGAATTTCCCCAAGATTTATTTTTAAAGCTATTTTGATAACTACAATTATTTCTCTTGATATCCTTTTATTTTATCTTATACATTTAAAATATTATTCTGGGAAAGAGACCCATAGGCTTCATCAGTCTTCCAAAGGAGTCTATGATACAAGCAGGGTTAAGAATCCCCATTTTATATGTATTACAAGATAGCCCATTGTTATGGCATTGCTTACCATCTCAGGAAGGGGGGAAAAGAAGAAAAGAAAGAATAAGGAACTCAAAATGTGAGAACACAAATATTAAAAATTGCTTCAATATGTAATTGAGGGAAATATTACTGAAAAGAAAAATAAAGGAACCTCTATATGCATACATTAGTTCCTTGGGTCTTCATAACAATCTTGGAGATAGATGCTATTATCACCTCCATTTTATAGACAAGGAAGTGGAGAGTAGGAAACACAACTATTGAGGAAGTTGGTGTCAAACCCAGGTCTTCCTGACTCTATGTTGAACATTCCATCCACTATGCAGGTATTCAACACATATGTGACTGATCCTTCTGAAGTCTGGAGAAGACCTGGCTCTTTTAAGTAGATAATTATTTTTCTCTCAGAATCAGGAGAACATTGTACCCAGTAACAGCAAAACTGTATGATGACTGGCTATAAAAGACCTAGCTATTCTCAGCAATACGGTGATCCAGGACAATTCTGAATTACTTGTGACAGAAAATGCATTCACCTCCAGAGAAAGAACTGTTGGAGTCAGATTGCAAATCAAGACATACTATTTTTCATTTTAGTTTGTTTTTATTTTGGGGTTTTGATTTTGTTTGCGTGTTTTCTTACAACAATGACAAATATGTTCTGCATGATAATCACGTATAACCCAGATAAAATTGCTCACCAGAACTCCAGAAGAGAGGTGGGAAAAGAGAGAGGGGGACAATTTGGATCTTACAATTTTGGAAAACTTATGTTGAAAATTGTTGTTATGTTGGGAAAATAAAATATTAAAAAGTATTTTCCTCTCAGGGCAGCCAGGTGACTCAGTGGGTAAAATTCCGGGGCTGGAGTCAAAAAGACTCTTCCTACAGAATTCAAATCTGGCTTCAGACATTTATTAGATGTGTGGCGTTGGGCAAGTTACTTAACCTTGTTTGCTTCCTCATCTGTAAAATGAACTGGAGAAGGAAATGGCAATCTAGTCCAGCATTTTTGCCAAGAAAATCCCAAATGGAGTCACAAAGAATTGGATATGACTGAAAAATGATTGAACAACAAAATTCTCCTCTCCATTGTTTTTACCCTCCTCATTTTCTCTATATGCACTTTTTTCCCAATGGTTATACGAAGGTAAACTTCAGTGTAGGCTCTGTAGAATCACCATTAATGTGTCATTAATGTAGCAGAAGAACTCCAGGACTAACAATGAAGGAAACATAAATGATTATTTGTGCTGAGTGCTATATAACCCAACAATGTAAAGGTTCCCTACCACTACCCACTCGCCCCATTCCAAACAAGAATTCATGCTGAGTCAAGAAGACCTGAGTCCAAATCTGGCTTTTGACATTCACTTGCCATATGATTGATTGCCAGAGAGTCAATTCAGATCCATATGGTTTAGGCAACCTGTAGGGTTTATCTACTAAATCATAGCCAGGTTGTCAATTAGCTCTATTCTTTGGATATATCCATTGAACTCAACTATTATCATTGTCTTTAGGAGCATTTTATTAATAACTTGTAAAGGAATTTTAGGGAAAGTGAAATCACTATTAAGTTACTGGTTCCCTACCTAGTGAGATAATAACAGCTGAATGGTGTGTGTGTGTGTGTGTGTGTGTGTGTGTGTGTGTGTGTGTGTGTGTGTGTGTGTTTGTGTGTGTGTGACAGAGTGGTAAATTGCTGGTTGGTTTCATTCTTTTGCATAGGTTCTGGGGAGTAACTTTAGTTCTGGATTTTCTAAGCTTATTCTTTCTCTCCCAAAAAGCAGCTTGGTTCTTTGTTAAACTAAGACTTCTTACTGCCTTGTTTTGAAAGGCCACAGCAACCAGTTTCCGATATCTGCCTCCTTTAAGGCCTCCTGCTGAGGAGAGGATGATACTATTCTCAGCTAATGATTGCAGGTAGGTCAGTGGGAGATCAACACTGATTAGTATCATTGCAAGCATATCAAAAGCTTAGATTTTAATGAAGGTTTTACTGACTTCCTGGAACAGACAAAGCATACCAAAGAATTCTGAGTAAGAACAACAAACTACCAGGTCCTTCTCATTGGCAATCACACACACGGATTAAAATAAATATGTTCTATTATTTATGGAGGTCATAAATAAGAAGCATTGACCCATATACACCAAAATATTTATAGCAGTGATTTTTGTGGAGGCAAATATATAGATGACCCCACATAATCGATGGCCATTGATAAAGGATGGCTAAATACATTGTGATACATAAATATAATTGAACATTCTGTGGGAAATTATGACTATAAAGAAGCATAAAAAGATTTACATGGTCTGATGAAGAGAGAAGTAAACAAAACCAAGAAAGCAAGATATACAATGATTACAACAGTGTAAAAAGAAAGATAGAAAATCTCAAAGAATCAAAAAGGAATATTGGCACATCACAAGGGACAAGTATGGCTCTGGAGAAGAGATATGAAAAGTCACCTCCCATCTTAACCCTCTGATAAAGGGGGAGGATCATTGGTGTGGTACACTGCATACATTTTCACTTTTTTTGATGTGCTGATCAATTTTGCTGAAGCTTTTGTCTCATATTTCTTTTTTTTTCTTTAAAAATAATACTTGTTTTATGGGATGACTCTCTGGAAGAGAAAAGGAAAAGGGATATTAGAAGAATTCTAATGAATCAAAAAACCAAAGATACCAATATATTTTTGTTACTTTTTTTTAACCATCTTGGTTAATGTATCCTCATGGATCTGCCTAGATGTGACTCACAGGGAGGTCTGAATAGATATCTCTGAAGTGGCTTTCCCCATTCTCCTCCCAGGGAGGCACTGATTTCTGCCAGAAGAGAAGCAGGAGATTGGAGCGAGAGGGAGGATAATGGGCTAAAATGATATCATTCCATCTTCTAAATATTGTTAATCTAGAGGAAATAATTTTAGATTGAATCTGAACTGCTGATTGTTATCCTTCAACAGGAAAGGAGTGCTTCAAGTTACTTATCCAAGATCTGACTTCTTTCCCACCTAATGCCAGTTCCAAAATGAACACATGTAGCAAATAGCAACTAAATCCATTCATCCAAGCCAATATTAAACAGAAATCTGAGAAGGTACACAGATGAAAATATATAGAGTAAAGACTCTCCCACTGGGCATGAGAAATCTCTGCTTAATGAAAGAGAGAGAGAGAGAGAGAAAAGAGAGAGAGAGAGAGAGAGAGAGAGAGAGAGAGAGAGAGAGAGAGAGAGAGAGAGAGTCAGAAACTCATCTCACTCAAAGGAAAATCACCCAAAGTCTCTAGTGTAGTAAAATGGGGACATGGGCATGATTGAGGTGCCAGCTCCTCCACATTAGGCTTTTTTCCAGACACATTTTCTCCCTTCAGGGACTTGAAGAGAGTCTGGAACCATGGGTCTCCTCTCTCAAAAATAGAAGCCAGAAGCCCATAGATCAGGATCTCTCCTTTCCCATTTTCTCGCCAAACCCTCATACAGGTATTAAAAGAAAAAAGAATTTATTTGAGCTTTCCCCCTGATTAATGGGGCAATACTCAGGGAAAAGAAATTTAAAATTTATTTAAAATATATCAAGATAACAGCATGTTGATAGTTTGATCACAACAAGCCTTTCAAGACATATTCCTAGCATGATAAAAACAATTCTGATAGATCCACATCAACAAAAGGGGACAGACCATTGCATCTCAGCTTCTCCCCAGTTGCCCGTACATGATATTTAACATGTAGGAGAGATGACCTGCTAAGAGGTTGGGATACATGTTGGAAAGTACATAATACAAAAGCTGCAGACTGGATGATGCTTTTCCCAACACTGTTTACTGAGTCAGCATAACTTTCAAATAGTCATAGAGCATTAAGTAATCAAACTCTTTCAATAAGGGAAGTCCCATGCCAATTACCTTAAGATATAGGTTGTACCAATAAAAATTATTTTTAAAAATTAGCACACTCCTATCATGTGGGTAAATAATTTGGAGCAAGGTAGCATGGAATAGCATATAATTGATTCATCTTAGAGTCAGGAATACCTGAGTTCAAGGGCTATTTCTGACATACAATGGCTTTATGACTATAAGAAGTCACAACATCTCAGTGCCTCCAGGCAAGTCTCTCAGATTAAGTTATTGATGAGGTGCTGACCTGCATGAATGAAATTTCCATAGCAGGACTTTTTTACATGTATGAAATCAGAGATCCATACACCCTTTGCTTTCTCCCTCCACCCTCATAAAAAGGATTTGCAATATCTTCCTTAAACATTTCTTTTCAAATACTAAATAGATCAAATAACTACCCCCTCCCCCAAGCAATTCAGGCACAAAATGTCTTGTATTTTAAATATATTTGCCAGTCTATCATTATTAATTGTGTTTGCCAGCTTGGGAGAAAAAAAACAAAAACAACTTTCATTGGCCATTGAAGCAAAATAAAATGTGTATACAAAGTGCTTAAGCAGAGGAAAGCTTTCTCTTTCCCTGGCAGATTTCAGTTGAGGTGGGAAGGAGGAAGAACTGCTTTAATCCTGGGAAGAGAGCAGTTTGGTTTGGTGGAGGGAAGGAGAGAGGTGCAATGGAAGTCTCAGAGGCCTGCTGTCTTCTGTTTCCCACTGACTGCCTATTCTCCCCACTTGCCATGTGGCTGTGAACACATATGGCTGCCTGTGTTTCTTCTATTGCTATATATGTCTTCTTTCTTGATCTTAAGTTGTTGAGCATCAGAGACAGAATAGACCAGATTCCAACCTTGTAAACCTCTAAATACTGTGAGAGCCACAAGAGATTCAAGAGCTGAAGTCTAAAGTCTTCAATTAGCCCCAGCAGCCAAATCCAATGAGGAACCAGCCTGAGGGCAACCTGAAGGACCCAGCCCAGCAGTAGTAAACTGACCAAGAGAATTTGATTAGATATTTGAGTTGGAGTCTATTCTTCCCAGTGATAGCATAGGCATGTAATGAAGGGAGAGTTTGTTCCTGGTTCAGGGGAAGATTTTTGTAATACTGTCCTTACTATATACTTTCTCAGTAAATATCCCTTTGAAAAAGTTAGTTGAGGGGAAAGCTGGGTAGCTCAGGGGATTGGGAGCCAGACCTAGAGATGGGAGGTCCTGAGTTCAAATCAGACCTCAGACACTTCCAAGCTGGGTGACCCTGGGTAAGTCACTTGACCACCATTGCCTAGCCCTTACCACTCTTCTGCCTTAGAACCAGAAGGTAAGGGTTAGAAAAATTGGGAGATGGATTAACAGCTAAAATTTATACAGAGTGTTAGGATTTGCAAAGCACTAAATTACTTCATTTGAAACACATAAAATTGGAAATTTTTCTAAGGGGGAAGGTAAGGGTTTTTTTTAAGTTAACTGATATTAATTAATAAATTGATATTAACCAGAAATCAACTAGTCATTTGTTATTGGAAGGTATACATCAGATAGGGGCTTGTGAACGAGTGTTGTGTGGGACATTTGTAAGACCTGTTTCATATAGTTGTGAGGAAAAGTAGAGTGTTTGAAAAGTAAACTTGAGTGCCAAATGAATAAGATGTATTGTTTTTATTGTATTAGTGTTGTTCCATCTCATCTATTATGACTAGCATTTATTGCATTTGGAGACAGTATGAGACACAACTAAACATAAGCATTTAGAATCAGAAGACCTAGGTTCAAATCTCACCTCTTCCATTTCATAGCTACGTGACTTTAAACAAAATACTTCATCTTTCTGGGTTTGTTTCCTCCTCCGAAAAATTAGGGGGTTACTAGAATTCCATGTTGGCGAACCTATGACACACATGCTGGAGGGGGCTGTTCCCCTCCCCCTCTCCACCATGCTTAAGGGCATTTTTCCCATCACCAGCTCTTTTGTCCAGCAGCCCAATGGGAGCTCTGCCTTCTTCTCCCCTGTCTGGGGTAAGGGGGTGGTTCACATGTGGTATAAGGGTACAGTTTGGGCACTTGGTCTCTAAAAGGTTCACCATCACTTGACTAGATGATTTGTAAGGTCCCTTCCAGATCAAATCTATTATCCTCTCAACTTTCCAGAGCTAGAGCCATCTCCTTCTAAGCCCAACCCTTCTGAAGAAAGTTTTAATGGGACTTGGTGAAATCTTCACCTTTCATCCCCTCCCGTCTATCTTCTTCCTACCCTTCATCCCTCTTCTCTTACCTTTCCCTTTCTCAAGTTGAGAGCATACTTTTAAAAGCTTTCTTCCTCTCTCTACCAAAATAAGGATCTAGTCCAGAGGTTTGTTTCCCTGGTAAAACTGGATTTTTGAAGAATAATGTTGTTTATAAAGGGAGACCTGAACTGAGCCTTTAATTCATTCTATTTAGACAAAAGTTACAATTTTTTTTCTTTAGGTTCAACTAGTGTCCTCAGTCTTATTCTGCTCCTTGAAGCCAATAAGACAGTGAGATTTTCAACTGGGCTTGACACAAAATGCATTACCATTTATCAAAGTGGCTTTATTTTTTGTTTTATTTTTTAACAGAAAAAGTAGCAGAAAACTATATGGTTGTTTAAAACCATGGCTTGTCACTCAAAGTTTTATGCCCTATCATTACTGCAACATAATCCTTATTAAGTGGATTTCAGAGTATACATGTTATTTCATGCCCACTTAATATAAAAGAGGCCTTTTACTCTTAATATACAGAGGTAATAGTTTTTTAAGCTTGAAAGGCTCACAAAGGAATGAAATCTATTCAATCTTTGTTTTAACAATTGCTTAAGGCAGCTTGTTGAAGTTTCCTTATTGTTTCAAATGTAACTTTCAGAAATATTTCCAACTCCTGTCAGCACTTTCTGGAATCAGGGCTGCATTATTTTAATCAATTGTGCTTTGGCTCATCACAATATAAACACATGACCCAGAAAAGCAACAAAAGATTTTGCTGCATGAACCTATGATGGCATAGCATGGTTTCCATGACTGCTTTGTTTGCTTAATTAAATCTTTATTAAACATTCAACATTGCATATCAATACAACCAATTAAACTTCCTTAGTAAATATTTACTTTCAAATGAATTAATTTCAAGAATTACACGTTTTTAGTCAATCCCTCTAAGTCATTGTCAATACATGCTTTTGTGTTTTAAGCACTTCTTTTATATGAAAGAAATAACTGTCCTATGCCTAATCTACATTGCATATTGAGTATTTGGAGGACACTCTATAAATGAACCAAGCCCAAGATTTTGTAATAAAGGGATTTGGAGAAGAGAAGACAAAGATGGGGAGAAAGAGGGAATAGGGGTGAGAGAGTGAAGAGATTGTTCTTCTCCTCCCCTTACTTCTGGGGGGAGATAAGCCAAGTCTTGTCCCCTTAAAAAGGGAGTATGTTTCCCCAGAGACGGTTTCTGGGAGATGGAGGACAGGAGACTAGAGGGAATGCCTCATTGAATTGGCAGGATGCCTCCCTCAGAGGAGCCCAGGGCTCCTGAGGTCCAATCTGTTCTTGGGAGGTAAGATGATCTCTTATGCCTCTGCTTCCCCCAGGGACATTAACTGTCAGCCCCTTTCAGGGTCTTAGGACTACTCAACTGCCAAGGAAAGATGTCAGTTCCTTTGGTCAGGCAATTTTAAACCACTGGAATATAGAAGTTAAACCCTCTTTTGGGGAAAGGTGTGACCCTCCCCAAATCTTCAGTCCCCTTAACTATGTTGTTTAGAAAGTGGCTCAAACCTAAATCTTGAAGGTCAAAAAATTTATTGGGGTTCAAGCAGGAAGGGGTGGCAAGGATATCAGGTAGGAAAGTGAGTAAACAGGGAAGTCTTACAGATTGTCCCCTCTAGCAAACTGGCCTTCCAAAGTCTGGGGGTTCAAGGCTTCTCAGCCTTGACCCCTCTTTCTTGCCAGCTACCTTTTAGTCCTTACTCTCAAGCTAACTAAGTCTTGAAAATGGAAGCCCAGGGACAGGTAAGGGGGAGAGAGAGAGAGAGAGAGAGAGAGAGAGAGAGAGAGAGAGAGAGAGAGAGAGAGAGAGAGAGAGAGAGAGAGAGAGAGAGAGAGAGAGAGAGAGAGAGAAGGAGAAATCTTAGGAAAGGGATCTGTGAATGGCTCTACTCAAAAGTCCAAATTCACAGGCCCTTTTGAGGATTTTGGGTTGCAGTATCATAACTGAAGGTCTTTTTTGAGGTATTCAGGGGTTCAAAAAGGATAGTAGATCTCCAAAGAAATAGGCTCCTTCCCAGCTTCAGGGAATCCTCCTCCCTCCTCTGGCTCCCAGCTGGAAATGAAATTGTCATTTGGATCTTCAAGCTTCTGATTCTCTCCTAGAATTCTCAGTTTTTTCTTCTTGCTCCTCCCCCATTCTCTCTTCAGCTAGTCTCTCTAGAGACTGTTCTCTCCTCAGTGTAGAATGTTTCTTCTCTTCTCTTATACTTTCTTTAATTTTTTTGCCTCAAGATGCAAGTAGAGCTAGTGAGAAGACAAAGAATGTGACTTTTCTCTTTAGGGACCAGACTTCATCAGAACTGGACCCAGTCCTTCTATGAGCCTAGACGTGGGCCGCTCAATGGGAGAAGCCAGTTCTCCAGACCTCTAAAATCCAACAAATGTGTTATTAAATTTCCTTTTGATAACATTTTCAGGGCATATTCTCAGGATGTGTAACCATGTTTGAAATAGCTTGGTCTTTTTCCCTTGTGACTTCCTCCATCTTTTAGATGCCAGGAAATGCAAGATGACAAGTTGAATATCTAGAGGTTTAGGATGGCAGTGTGGTACAATGGCTTTGGAATAAGAGGACCCAGATTCAAGTCCCATCTCTGATGCTTACTATCCATGTGATCTCAGATGTGTCAATCTCAGTGGGCCTCAGTTTCCTCATCTGTAAAATGAAGGAGTTTAATTACATGCCTCTGGAGTCTCATCCAACTGAACATAAAAGTATTTGTCTAAGGTTTTTCTAATGTTTCACTAAAGTGGGACATTTGAAAGAGAGCAAGTGTGCTTTTCTAGGAAATACAAGACTATAATAAGGACAGGAGGGTGGTTTCTTTGTTTCTTTGACTGGGCATCCCCATCCCTCCACAGAAACCTAGGAATGACACCAAGTAAAGCCAGAAATAGCAACATGAGCTACTGGAGACAAGTGAGAGAAGAAGACAGATAGCTCTGTAAATTGGAAGGAAAGAAATAAACACTTATTAAATACCACCTATGTGCCAGGCTCTATGCTAAGAACTTTACTTTTACAGATGAATAAATTGAGGAAGACAGAGGTTGAATGACTTGACCTGGGTCCGACAGCTAGTAAGTATCTGAGGCTGAATTTGAACTCAAGTCTTTCTAACTCCAGGGCTTGAGTCATCTCGCTGGGACTAGACTGCTAAAATACTAGGAATGGAGAGTTTTCACCTGGCTTTTGACCAAGAAGACAATGTTTTTCCTACAGAAGCTGAATTGGATAAGAATCATCTCATGTTTAGCTAGAGGTGATTGCAATAAGTCAGTCCTTTGACCTTTGAGCACGAAAATATTTAAGGGATGAGTTGCATTGTGGGAAGATGGTGGAGGAAATGAAGTTTTCTTACCCTCCTAACACCCCCCACAAACAACCAAAAATAACTCGACTGAATCAAAGCTAAAAGTGGCAGAAACAGATAGAAGTCAGAAGTGAAGCCTGCAACAATTAGGGAGTAAGGTTCCTGACTTCCCTGGCCTCAGTCCCACCTTCAAAGGTCCTTGGGACAGGAACAAAGCAAACAGAGCAAAAAGAATGGAATCAACAATGTAACTCCTTGAGGTAGGACTGGCAATATCACCTGGTTTGCTGAGCCCTGGAGTTTTCATGCCCAATAAGGAGGACCCTGAGAGTAGGAGTGTCTGCTGTGGATTTAGCTCTGGAGACCCACATTGGCCAAAGCTGAGGACTAAAGGAGTAGACACTGCATCTGTGCTTCAGGGCCCTGTGGGAATAAGCTCAAGTCTAACGTCTAGTGAACAAGACACTTTGGAGGCTGTAAAAATAAAGGCGAGTTATAAAAATAAAATATTTAGATGGAAAAACTGTTCTAGGTTCAAAACTGTTTGGGTACTTTTGATAGATGTTATCAAAAGTATCCTCTGTAACAGTTAAAATTTAGGAATATGGGGAGACTGAGGCAGGTAGAAATTAGTTTCTCTCTGCAAGGAGTATTATATTTTTTTAGAGGTTTATTAAAGGTTAAAGATTAAAGAAAATACAGAATAAGAAAAAACACGTGCCTAGGCCAGATAACCTCACATCACGGAAGAGACACCTCTGCTCCAAAACGGAAGTCCAAAAAGAGCCCAAAAGCCTTTGCCATCAGCTTAAATCCTTCCTCGATCTCGGCCCACCTCAGAATTGCGTGAGACTACAAAGCATTCTGGGGAAGTGGAGCAAGGGCTTGTGGGGATTGAAGTCCAGAGTTCAAATCTCAATTTTACACCTCAGTGATGAAGTGAAGCTCAAATGTGAACTTCTCTTCAGGGCCAGGTGCAAGGACACTAAAGAGACTCTTATAAAAACAAAATATTTATTGAAATATATAAGGATAAAGAAGGACTTCTAATTCTAAGGGATTCTAAATCCACCCAAATAAACTCCCTGGTTTTGTAAGGATCTGCTTCTCCTCTGTTTCACAAGCTACTCTAATCCTCCCTGATCTGACTAACCCAAATTTATAATATCTAAATAAAAACCACAGTTATTATCCTTATAAATCTTAACTTAACCTTCAAATTATAAAATAGCGAAGACTAGCTGGTTGAGTCTCAATAAGAATCAAGTTAGGACTCTGAGTCTTGCCAGACTCAGGTTTTTTCTTTGGTCTTCTCAGATATAAACCAATCTATAAAACCCATATTAGATAGTTAATAGTGTTTCCCAAGTTGGGAAAGGAAAACACTGAGCTCCTTCAGATCTTTCCCTCAGACAGAGAGAGAAGCAAAGATGTTACCTCCTTCAGCCCTGAGAGAGTCTCTGAGTGTTTGTGTCTCTGCCAACTGCCAGAGAGAGTAATTGACACAGAAAAATGTTTATAACTGTTGCATCTGAAATTTACACGCTCTCTCAGTTCTACTTCAAACTCCAGTTCTTTTCTCAAGCCAGCCACTTCTTATCCCTAAACTAATAAAATAATACTTATTTTCTAATATCATCCTTACAAGGCCCAAGGAACTGAGTTGGATACCTGCTCTGTCCCTGGCTACAGCAACAGGAGAGGAGTGAGGAAAGAGTGCTCACAAGTGAATGTAGTTGCTGAGGGACTGGGGCCTTCTCAGCTGTGGTCAATCCCAGGAGAGTAGAATCCCTGGTTGCTGCCACAGTGGGAGGTAGACTGACTGCTTACAGTCTTAGTGGCAAAAACTGCCCCTAGGCTCTAGTTGGAGAATTGAGGTCAATTGTAGACAGGGGGTTGAGTAGGGGACTGGGAGTACATAAGACTCTGGAATATAAAAGCTGGAGTAACTAAATTGGACCCAGGAAAAAACGAATACAACAAAAAATTCTAAAACCTGAGGTAATATACCTCAACACAATAAGAACCTTGAGAATCCAGCAAAAATAATAATAATAATAATTAAGCCTATTGGCCTGGCTGCTAAGACTTAATAAAAAAAAATTTTTTTTAATGAGCAAGCAAAAGAAAAAGGCTGGACTATTGATAACTATTATGGGGACAGTGAAGACCTTGGCTCAAACTCAGAAGACAGTGAAGTAAAAATACCCACTTCAAAAAAAAACAAACAGTAAAGAAATATAATGAATGGCCACAAGCTCAAAAAAGAATTTTTAGAACCTTTAAAAAATTTTCAAAAAACAAATGAGAGAGACTGGATAAAAATTAGGGGAAAAAAGGTAAGAGCAATACAAGAAAATCAAGAAAATTTTGAAAGATCACCAAAATGGAAAAAGAGATCCAGAAAGTCACATAAGAAAATAATGTATTAAGAACTAGGATTGGACAAAGGGAAAAAAGATTTCCTAAGACATAAAGAAATAATAAAGCAAACTTGAAATAATGAAACAGAATATGAAATATTTTATCACCAAAAACAACTAACTCAGAAAATAGATCAATGAGAGACAGTATAAGAATAGTTGATCTCCCAGAAAGCTATGAAAATTTTAGACACCATACTCCAAGAAATCATCAAGGAAAACTGCCTAGAAATTCTAAAAACAGAGGACAAAATAGAAATGGAAAATCCACTGATCATTACATCAAAGAGACCAAAGCATGAAAATGCACAGGAACATCATTGTTAAATTCTATAGCTCCCAGATTAAGGAAAAAATGCTACAAGCAACAAAAAAAAACAATTTAAATGGAAATAACAAAATAATAATAATACCAGAGGACTTAATTTTTCCCTCAGAACTAGATAAATTTAACAGAAACAATAACCAAAAAAGAGAACTTTAGAGAAGTTAAATGTGATAGATATCTGGAGAGCCCACACATATCTGCTTATGGCTAATAGTAGTTCTAAGCCTAAATATTCACATAAGCCAAACATAATTTCAGGTGGGAAAACAATGGTTTAGAGAATATAAATATTCTGCAAAAGTCTTACTGTAAATACATCATATTATGGAGTACTATTGAGGTAACCCTGCATTCCCAGCATTGGAATAAAAGTTTCACTGAGCATGATCAAGATGAAAATACTTGGATTTGGAAAGAGTGTGGTCCTGGCAACAGATTGTATCTGTTACCTAAGGACCAATCTAACTAAATATGGCCCTGGTAATATATATTAGCCAAGAAATTGATCAAATTCAATGCTGATAGGAATATGGAACAATAGGGCTAATATTACATTGCTAGAGCGACTATGAATTGTTTTTTTTAGAAAATAAGATGGAAATATACATTAAGAGTTATGTGTATATATGAAAATATTTATGGCAGCTTTGTTTGTAAACACAAAATAACTAGAAATACAAATGCAATGATTAGAAGAAATGGTGGAGAGGAGTGTGCTATTTGAATATAATAGATAATATTATTAGAAATGGCAAATATTAGAAATATAAAAGGAAATATATGAAGAAATGAAAAGAGAATAAGAATAATGCATACTATGATTACACTTAAAAAATAATAGCCACAAAATCAAGAGAAAAAAGTAGCAAAGTAAAACAAATTCAAAGGGCACTCAAAAGCAGAGAATGTTCATATTAGTATATATATATATATATATATATATACATACATATATATATGTATATATATAATTTATATAAACAAATTGTAAACAATGTGGAGTTTGTGATTTTGCACATAATTTTTTAATGCATTTATTTATTTAAATGTTTTTGGATTTTTTTTGGTTGTGGTGGTGGTGTGGTTACTAAGTATGTAATTTTTAAAACTGAAAGAAAAAAGAAAGAATGGTTAAAGAGTGAATCCCCAAACCCCTACCCTTAAATCCCTCTTACCACCTAAATAATCTATGAAAATACCAAGCACTGAAGGCTGGATGCTAAGATTTTCTAACTTTGTACTTTATTCAGTGTTGTTCAGTCATTTTTCAGTCCTACCAATTATTCTTGACCCCAAAAGGTATTTTCTTGGCAGAAAATACTGGAATGGTTTGCTGTTTCCTTCTCCAGCTCATTTTACAAATGAGGCAATTGAGAATTAAGTGACTTGCCCAAAGTTACAAAGCTAATAAGTGTTTAAGTTCAGATTTGAATTCAAGCCTTCCTGATTCCAGACCAGGCACCCTACACATTACCAACCTACCTATCCCCAATTCATTCAACAAATTCACTCTAATTGTAATGTAAATAGTCTTTTGAAATCAAGCAAATTTTTGAAAGAGACTGGAATCTGATTGGAATAGGGGCAGACCAACCCAAACCAATAACGTATGATACAAGGAAAAGACCAATGAATAGTCAGAAGATCTGAAATCACATTTAATTCTGCCAGTACTATCTATGTGACCTTAGGCAAATCATTTAGACTTGGAGCATAGTATGTCATATGATTGTTTCAAATAGGTTTCTGTGTTATTTCTTTAATTTTTCATGAGTACTGTCATATTGCTGTCCCCAAAATTTGCAATTCTACCAGTAATGAATTAGTATACCTGTTTCTCCACAGCCTGTGGATTTGTATTGCTTTTATTTATTTTTAGTAATTTGTTGGTTATTTCAAGGTTATTTTACTTTGCAACCCTTTGGATATTAGTGAAATTGGTTGAGCAGTTTTTCAAGTGAATATTAACAATGTGTTTCCTTTTCTGAAAATTATTTGATCATATCATATTTGATCAAATTATTTGATTCGATATCCCTGTGTTTAATAAACCTGAAAGTATAAATTATTAACTTTAGCCTAGCAGAAATTAGGCTTACACCACCACCTTATACCATGTTCTAGAAAACATTCTAATGGACAGTTGACCTTAATAGGAAATACATATCAAATAATACTAATTATCATTAATAATTGGCTAATTATTAATGATATTAATAATCAATAATATTAAATAAATAATTATATTATTGAGTATAAACTGAGAATTACTATGGTCATTTATATGTATTTTAGATGTCAGGAATTTTCTCAACTTATTATTTTTGTTTAATTATATATATTTTTTATATGTAATAGGGGTTTCAGAAATTATTGGCATCTTGAAATTTGTAGTTCAAAAAGACTGGCATTCCCCTTTCACTCTTGAGAGCAATGTGAGACTGATGAGATCTTCGAGTTGGAAGGTAGAATTGCAACATGCCTCAGTGTTATTAAAGAGACACAATCTGCAAGAAATCCTAGGAAGAAGAGAGTCTTCCAAAGAGAAGTTAGAAAGAATCTGTGGCACAGAGACAACAGGAAAAAAGAAGAAAGGAAAAGCAGGGCTGAGTTGTGGCAGAGAAAGAAAACATGATGGAGGGTCTTTGTCCCCTACTCGAATTTCTGAGCAGAAGACTTGGGATTATAAGAGAGAAGTTACAAAAGGAGAGAAAAAATCAGATCCAGCAATGCAAAGGAACAGCCCAAGTGGGGGAAAGGCAAGAAAGACTCAAGATTCCAGGAAGGAACAGATGAGTTGGGAGAATTTAAAAAAGTGCCAGTTTACTTCTGGTCAGCTCTCTCTTGGAGTGGATGGTCTGAGAGGAGGACCTCTGAGATGGAGGATCCCTGTGGACACTGACTACCTTCCAGTGAACCCCTAAATATCTCTGGTTCTAACTGAAGACAAAAGTAGACTGGTACTTTACAGAAAGCTGTCTACAGAGAAGATCTCTCTTTCCCCAAATTGTCTTGAACTTCAATTCACAGCCAGATTAGTTTAGGAGGAAGGACAAACCCAATAATTGACCAAAAGGAGGGTCAGGCAGACAGTCTGAACCCCTCAGGATTTGGTGGGGGAGGTCAGTTGCTAATCTATAGGGATTCCTATCTCCCACCTTCCTCACCCAACACTCTTACTCTCCCGGCCCTGTGTGTTCTCAAGAATAAAGTGTCAGCATTTAGATCAGGTCTGCCTGCTTACTGATGTCAAAGAAGACTGAAGATTTGGAGAGATCATACCATTCCCCAAAAGAGAGAACTAGTTCAAGACCAGGGCTGAGGAGTGTGAGAATTAAAATGTTTGAGGTCTTAAACTGTAGTGATTAAAATAGTGGAATATATAAATTGTGATAGATATAAGAGAGGGTGAGTAAATTTGACCACAGAAATATGTTTCACTACAGTGTCTTGGGTTTTAAAAATCAAATATAAGGTGGTCGCCAGGGAAATATTCCCAATTATTCAAATACCCAAGTCAATTGGGTTTTATAGAGATTTTAATTAACAATACAATGAGTAATCAAAGAAAGAGAGAGAGAGAGTAAGAAAGGAATAAGTATGAAGGGCCTCAAGCCAATATGGCCTACACCTGAGTCTTAAAAGAGAAATCAGTCAGTTTTTTAACACTCACCACAAGGTCTGACTAAACAAGGATACTAGTGACACCAGGCCAGCGTCCTTCCTCAAAGAGTCTTCCAGCCAGAGATTGTTTCAAAGGGCCTCTCTCAAGAGCCTCTAGAGGTCCTATCCCAGAGGGACAGAGTCCCTCAGAGAAGCTCCTCAAGGAACTCTCCTTCAGAATGAGAGTCAGAAATCGAGATCCCTGAATGAGATCCAAGCTCTTATTTTTAAGGACAAAATCTCCTCTGTCACCTCCCCTAAGTCCTTACATCTACCAATCATTGTAGATGTTTCTAAAGGACCGCCCATTTTGAATTCACAGCTGAGTAGTTTTAATCTCTTTAGTAAGTCAGGAAAAAATGCTGCTGTGTTGACAAATTTCATTAAGAAAAAACCTCTGAATAAGTTATCACCCTTTTAGGTTTAAGTAGTTTACAAGTTGCCCCACCTTTATAGGTACTTAGTATCCCATTGTATCAATTCTAAAACAGTCATGACTCAAAGAACTTCCTGTCCCTTCCATAAGTATGGATCAAAGTACTTTCATTGTTTAGCAAGCAGTTTTCTGTCCTAAAGCAGTCTTAAGTAGGGTGGAGCATGGACACTCCCATAGCTAGGAGCCCCCACACGCAAGTAGAGTTCTCACCATCTGCTAGGGAATTTTTAAAGTAGAAGATTCCCCAATGGGGGAAACCCCTAACATTCATAAGTCTGAGAAATTTTGAGGTTTACAATCTCCCCTGATGATCATGGGAGACTAGTCTCCCCATTGATCAATAACATAATCAATTTTGTAATTCAAAATGCACTTCTAACTATAGATATACACAATATTCAATTTTCTAAGAGAAATTAGAATAGTGAGAGAGGAAATAGAAAAGAAAAGGAAGCAAAACCAATGTTTTGCTAGGCGCATTGACAGAAAGCCAAATTAGGGGCAGTCCCTTTTGGCATAAATGTGTACATTTACAATAAATGTTCAATCAAAGTTCAGTTCAATCATATCCAAAGTTCATTCTTGATCTTCTTGATGAAGTGTAGATTTTCTGGCATCTTTCTGCAACAGTTTATTCTCTGGATATAAAAAGTTTCAAGCTTCTTTCTTGAAGATCTTTTCTCGAACAAAATCAAAATCTTGAATTTTTATAAAAGTACAATCTTAAAAAATCAAAATTCTTGGATTTTTATAAAAATACAGTCTCAAACAAAAATTTCAAAATTCAAAAATTCTTAGATTTTAAATTAAAATACAGGAGTGAACTAAGTCTCAAAGGGCAAGGTGGCAGTTGGGTTATTGGGAGGATCCAGGGGCAGGAAATTTATTTGCCTCTCAGAAACAGCTAAGATCAAGAAGGGAGGCAGTGGGTCATTTCTCTAAGACTTTCTCCTCCAGTCCTTAACCTCTATCTCCCAAACTCAATCTCTGAGGAGACATATTTTTGTCCCTCTGGAAGACAAATTGTCTATCTTCCCCAAGGGGAAGAGAGGGGAGGATTAATCTCTTCCCTCTCTCCATTTCTTCAGTTCTCTCAGTGTGTGTGTGTGTGTGTGTGTGTGTGTGTGTGTGTGTGTGTTCCTTCTGGTCAAATATTACAGGATGAAACTACCTACCTCTTCAAGAACTGTGGGAAATTCCAAGAAAAGATTTGTTTTTTCCCTTGCTTCTCTTCCTGGTGCTGTCTCTTAACAGACACTGTAACATGTTCTACTTTCTTCACCCTAAAACTTATGATAACATAAATTTTTGTTTGAATCACAGAGCCCAGGGGTTAGCTACTGATAAAAAGAAATTTGCCAAACTTCTGCCTAGATGGTAAGAATTTTCCCAAGGATTCTGACCTATTGTGATTGTATTTCTAAGTTTTAAATTAATTTAGACATAAGCAGCAGGGAAGAAGACTATATGAAGCTGATAGAGCGATATATATTGACTACAGACTTAAAACATCAAAAGCTAATTATCTTAATGTGATGTGAATGATTAAATCTTTAGAGATAAAGACAGTTGAGAAAAGAAGGTAGTAATGAGTATCAGAGATCTATTGTACCTTCCAAAATAACATCCACAGCCACAACTGTTACATATGCCTATCTTTTCATATATACAATATTTTTATCACAATTATCTATACACATATCCAGCATATCCTTTATGGATATAAAAGAAGGAAACATGCAGGATTTTACAAATGAAATTCTAAAGCAGATCATCTCTTTTCTTTTTAAAAAATACAATTATTTACACATATATTTATAATATATATCTCTACTTCACTCCCAACCTAACAAAAACAAAAGAAATAACACTTATCATAAACATGCATAATCTAGCAAAAATAAACTCCCCTATTGACTGTGTCTCTTTCTGCATCTTAAGTTCATCCCTTCCTGCAGCATGTCACCTTCAGTATTTTTGAATAATGATTTAACATTGTATGGAACAATTCAAGTTGTTTTCTAAATAATGTCATTGTGTAAATTGTTTTTCTACTTCTGCTCCATTTTCTTGCAATCAGTTTATGGAAGTCTTCTTGGTTTCCTCTATTTCCCTCTTTATTTTGTCATTGCTTAGAGCACAATGAAGTTCCATTTTATTCATCTGTATACTTTTTTAGTCATTCCCAAATAGGTAGACACTTCTTTAGTTTCAAATTTGAGGCAACTATTAAAAAAAAGTTACTATAAATATTTTTGTACATGTGACTCCTTTTTCTCTTTCTTTTACCCCTTTGTTGTACAGTGCCAGGAGTGTTAACCGGTTCAAAGGGCAGGTACAGTCTAGTAACTTTTGAACATAGTTATGGAAATTGCTTTTCAGAATGGCTGGACCAAATTTGTAACTCCACCAGTAGTGTGCTAGTATGCTTGTTTTCTAGAAACCCTTCTAATGCTTATCATTTTTTTCTCTTCTGACATCTTTGCCAGTCTGATGTATTTGAGGTGGAAATCAAAATGAAAGTAAATCACATCTTTATAATCATTAGGTTGACTGAAAGATTCAAAGCATAAAAGATCCTACTTGGTTTATTATTCATTAAAGTTGAATAAAAATTCCACCTTAAAGGCTCTCCTCCATAAGGTATAACCCATCAAAATGCCAAAACTCAAAATTGTTAATTATTCAAAAGAGAATCAATGGAATGACATATACTGGCATAAATATTCCCTAGAATAGTGATGGGCAACCTTTTGAGCTTTGTGTGTTGAAATTTGCCAAAAAAACGAAGCATAACTCAGGTGGTGTGTCACTTTGAGAAAAAATACATAATTTCACAATATTCATAGTTTAAATAACAAAAATGTATTGTAATATTGTAATGTATTGTATTGTATGTATTGTATTGTATTGTATTGTAATAATTGTAACACATAACTATTTAATAAACCAAAAACTAATTATTTAACTTACCTGCCTAGTGACTTCTTTGTTCATCTATCAGTCAGTTTCTTTTGTTGGTCTTGATATTATTTAAGTTGTGTGGGGTGCCATGAACTAAGATAAGTGAGGGGGAGGGGGAATTCTTTAACTAACCTGACTATTAGTGACTGTTTTGTTGCTGAATTTCATTGGCTAAATCTTCAATTAAAGGTTGGTATTTTGTACACTTGAAGCCCATGCAAGCGCTACTAAGTTCATCTGTCAATCTGTTTCTTTTGTTGGTTTTGATATTATTTAACGCTGAGAATAAGGTCTTACAAAAGTATGTACAGGGAAAAATTATGAGTAAAGCCATTGCTATATTTTTCATGGCGCTAAAAGTGTCTGGTAATTGGTTCCAGGCACTCCTCTATTGTACTTGGGTCAGAGCCCTGCTCAGTCTTCTGCCTGGCCTGGTCCTGCTCTGCCCCTCCCTTCCCCAGTTGGCTAGCCTGGGGTGGCTTGAAAGCAGCAGCTGCCAACCACCAGCAGGTCTGCCTGCATGTGTTCCTTCTGTGTGCATGCTCTCCTTCTCACCCCCATGGAGCCCCATGTGCACCAGTTGCCTGGTGCAAGCTGCCTGCTGCTTGCCCCCTGCCCCTGCAGCCAGCATGTGGAGCAGCCCTCCAACCCCTCCCCCACCTTGGCCCAGCCAGGGCATGGCCACAGTCACAGATGCAGGAGTGTGGCTCCCTGGGCAGCTCCAGGTCCCAAGGTGTGCTGAGCCCACATGAAGCTGCTTGTCATTGAAAATGGCTATGCATGTCAGTGCTGACACACATGTCATAGGTTCTCCATCACAGCCCTAGAATATTACCAATTATGCTATGTGCCTAAAGGGAAATAATAGATCTGATCCAGAAGATGTATGAATAGAAAACTAGGTGAGATAACCACATAGTAAGAAGAGGAACCTAATGCCTTCAGCACATTGGATAAAACCTATTTGGAGGATTAAGACATTTAAAAAAAATGTTTGAACAGACAGTAACCAATTCCTTTGGAGGGAGTATTTTAAATCATTGAGTTCATAAACCTATTGAAGGACAAATATATTTATGATAAATGCAAAGGGAGAGTTTGATAATATGACAGAAGTTTGTCTATCTTCAAAATGGCTTCACTTAGAAGTGAGCAGAACCAGAAAAATAATGTACACAGTAACAATATTTAAAGATATTCAAGTACTAAAGATATAATAACTCTGAGCAATATAATTCTAAAGAATTCACGTTGAAAAATGCTATTCACCTCCCAAAAGAGAATAGATGGACTCAGCATGCATATTGAAACATACTTTTTCTCTTTATTTTTCTAGTCTTTTTTAGGACATGTGGAAATGTACTTTACATGACTTCACATGTACAGTATAAGGATGATATTAGAAATTGGGTCTTGTTATATTAGTTTAGAGATAAGAAGTAGAGAAGCTGGCTTGAGAAAGAATTGGAGTTTCAAACAGAGCTGAGACAGAATGTCAGTTTCAAGTCTAATGGTTTTTCTGTGAGGCAGTTGGTCTCTGGCAGTAGGCAGAGTCACTGGCTATCTCTCTCTCTGAGGGCTTGGAGGAGGTAACATCTCTCTCTCTCTCTCTCTCTCTCTCTCTCTCTCTCTCTCTCTCTCTCTCTCTCTCTCTCTCTCACTGTCTGAGGTAGAAGGAAAGAAGGGAATGACCTGAAGGAACTAAGTGTTTTCCTTTCCCAACTTAGGAAACACTAGTGACTATATATTGGTCTTTTTAAATATTGTTTTAACTCTGAGAAGACCAAGGAAACACGTGGTCTTTGTTTTGGACTCTGAGTCTCCTAAGGTTCAAAGTCCTAACTTGGTTCTTGCTGAGACTCAGCCAGCTAGCCTTTGTTATTTTTATAACTTGGAGATGAAGTTAAGAATTATAAGGATAATAGTGTTTGTTTATTTAGAATAGTAAAAATTTGGATTAGTCAGATCAGGAAGGGTCAGTGTAGCCCGTGAAAACAGGAGAAGTGATTCCTTGTTAAACCAGGGAATTTGGGGGGGGGGGTGGAGTTAGAATCCCTTAGTGTTAGAAATACTTTTTTATCCTTATATTTTCAATAAATATTTTAATTTTTTATAACAAGAGTCTCCTTAGCGTCCTTGCACCTGGCCTGAAGAGAAGTTCACTTATGAGCTTTGCTTCCCTGATATAAACTGAATATACTTTTGCTGTGGGCAAAGTCCACCCTTATCCATGACTCCAGGGTATCCCGACTTGTGGCAAACAATCAGTCAACAAAAATAACAAATGGAAGACAGCTTAATCATAACAGCCATGGGATTGCTTTGCATCTGACAGCTGCTCCACTATCCCGATGTCTGATCTTTATTTTTATACCCATTTTCTTGGCATGCAGATACACAGAATCAAAGAGAGATAATTGGAAAAGTTAACATTAACTTTTAACAAATCACTTGATTAACATTCTATGTTTTTGTATTGTGATTTAAGACAGAATAAAGGCTGCACACAAGATAAATAATTTTGTCACAGGTGGCTTAGTTTTCTCATTACCCAGTGAGAAGTTTTGAGCTTACAAACAATCAAGGAAAATTATGTATTGCTTTTAATAAAATGTAATAATTAATCAGCAGTTCTTGGAAGACAATTCAATAATCATGCCATTGAGGCTGAGGGTACTGGGAACACAATTCAAATTTAGATTGGTCATTTCTCAGGGTTCTACTAGGGAGTTCCTGAGTCACTGAGGCATACTAAAGCTTGATGTACTTGTACTTATCGCTTGGGCCTCTATGATTGATTTGTGTGTTGACTTCATGAGAATAGGTTTCTGTGAGTGGGGAAGTTTTGGAGCTTGGTCTGCAGCTGCGCTTTTGCTGGGAATTATGTACCTAAGTAAAAGTTAACCCATGATAGTCCTTTTGGGATTGGGTTTAAGGGTCTGATCTTTTGGTGATGTTTTAGGAAATTGGGGTACAGGTGTTTTGCTCTTGCATTATTTCTTTTGAGACTAGGGGGAATAATAATCATGCCAATTCATAGGTAAGGGGCATTGATGAAAGAGGTCATGTAAAGGGGGTTGGGTGCACAATCATATCTCACCAAGGACCACTCTGTGGTCTCCCCAGCTACCATGCATGGCGTTAAGGCATCATGGTCTGATGGCTCCCAGCAGCTGTCCTCCCAGCTAAATGCAACATTACCTTCTAAATTAATAAATTTCTCTTTTTATTTTTAATCTAAGTTTTGGAATCTTTCATTCTTGCAAAGGGTACCCTTTCCGAACTCCAGGGTTCACCTCAAGCCCCCCCCCACACACACACACAACACTACTATAGTATCTTATTGTGGCATGAAAGTGAACCTAGGTGTTTGAAGGTTGGCCCATGGAACAAAACCTTTGGCAGGTCCTAACTATCATGCTAAAAAGACTTCAAGTATGGTCCTAGAAATAGACTAAATTTGTTTTTTGAGGACCAGCCTAGCTGATTGCAGAGAAGTCCATCACTCATTGACTGCCTAGTAGGTTGTGGAATTTTGGCCACAGCAACCCAAAAGCAAAGAATTGAGTCTACAGTGATAATATCTAAGTAAGTGGTTTAAAAAATGATATGGAGAATACAAGACAAAACTCCACATTTTGAACCATCTATACATTTCAACTTGGGTCTTTATCCTGTAAATGTGAACTCTATGTCCACGAACTCAGAAGCACAAGTTTTCAGCCATCCGTAAACTTTCACCTCTGTTTTCCAAGTGCCAAGAATTATGGTTTGTTTAATCAACAGTAAATTCAAACTTAGTTGTTGGTGTTGTAAACATGTGGTCCTTGTCCAGTGACCACCAAGCTGACATATTAGTAAGACAATTATATAAATCTCAACAGTCTTTTTTTAAATTTTTTTTTAAACCCTTACCTTCCATCTTGGAGTCAATTCTGTGTATTGGTTTCAAGGCAGAAGAGTGGTAAGGACTAGGCAATGGTGGTCAAGTGACTTGCCCAGGGTCACACAGCTGGGAAGTATCTTAGGCCAGATTTGAACTTAGGACGTCCCATCTTTAGGCCTGGCCCTCAATTTCTCAATGTTCTTAATATGTATGTAGCTAACATAAATACACATTATAACGTGCTGTCCAGCAGCCATTATATGAAAGGAAAGACTAGTTGATTAGACCTTGAGGGAAGAGCTGAAGCCAAGGGAATGGATGAGAATAGAACCAGACACCTAAGCAATTTAAACAAAGAGCTATCTAACTCTGCAAGGACACAAGGCAGTTAGATAACCTTAAATCAACAATACGGGAGTCAGGAATGAGCATAGAGATCAGCTGAGAGAATAACCTCTGATAGCTTAGAGCTTGTGCTCTAATCACAGATCACATAGCCTTGAGGTTAGGAGATTAAGAAGGAAAGGTCTTTTACAGAGAGTAAGGGAGTTACATAAGAAAAGTGGTTCCTGACCAGAGGCCAAGTTCCAGGTAGGAGAGGGACAGGTGAAAGAGATAAAAAGGGTGGCTCTCTGTGTGCTGCTCCTATTTATTGACATTGTGATGTAAAGGTACATAATACATATTAATGAAGACATGGTGGATTGCCATTGGTTCAAGGGTAAATTACAACAAGGCAGAGGCATGGATTACTTCAGCCAGGTGAGCACAAAGAAATCTGCATTCCCGCCACAATTTTAAGAATTCTGGGATCAAAGGTCAATGCTTTTCCTGTCATGCGCAAGACTGACCATGTGTTTTCCCAACACAATCCTTACAGATTAAACATCTACCTTGTACATACACAGACTGTTATACATACATATGTTATACATACATACACATATACATACTGGGTAGACTGTTACACACATGAATGTATAGTTCCCTATCATATTCCCCTATGCCAAATGAATTAATAAGGAAAAGAAAAATTTTTCCTAACATAATCTTCACTCTGATCATACATACCTGATATCATTTGTGATATCTCTTAATGGATAATTAGTAATGCTTTGCAGTCCACATATATTCACTATACTTCTTCACATTGTTCTTTGGGTTGCCTGCCATTGTGATTCTTCTAGGAGGATCCCTAAGATGGAATGATTCAGTTCTAGTATTCTCCAACTCTCTTGAAATCCTGGTACTCTGTGCTTCATATTTGATTATGTTGATGATTAGGTAGATGAAATATTGGTCTGGGAGTCAGAAATGTGGGCCCAAGGAAGTCTTACCTTTGAAACATACTGGCTTTGTGATCAGAGACAAGTCACTTTGCCTCTTCATATTCTAGGTGATCTTTAAGACTATAAATTAGAAAAAAAAAGTTGTTCTGCATTTGTGGAAAGGATTTCCATATCAATTCCCCATACCAATGAAATTATAGGTTCAGATCTTACCTCCCACACTCCCCTCAAAGAAAACAAAGTAGCATGACTAAGAAAATATTAGTGTTGAAAATATACTTTTTTGTGATAGGGAACTATTTGGGATCATCTATTTGGGAAACTGTGCTGCTTAGTTTTCCAATCTCAATTCTATGTGATCCCTGATTTCTTCCTCTTTAATTTTGGATTCAGATCATCTGGTCCATCTGTAGCACTTATGTACCAATAGGCCAACCTAATGAATTGTCTATCCACTAAAGGAATGGGATTGGCCAATAAAGATGGGTCCTTAGAGCAGGGGCAATGTGCTCTAGCTAACTTGCATCTGGAAGTGGCTGGTGGAGGGGCAGCTTCAAAGCATACAGAAGTATTCAGTGACTATTTCCTGTTAACTTACCATATAGGGAAAGAAAACCTTTTAATTAACTGCTGACAAAAGAGAATGTACATTCAAGAGGCACAATAGTTCTCTCTCTCTTCCCTGGTAGCTTTTGAGTGAGGAAGAAGAAATGCTGTAAGCCTCCAGGTGGGGATAGAGGGAAAAGTAGCTGTAGCCTCTTCTTTCCAACTATGAGGGTCTCTATTTCTCCTGTCCCTGCTATATCTCTTCTTTCCTACTCTTAGGCTAATTATTATCAGCGATGGAATAAACCAGATGCACAGCCTTGTGAGGTTCGGTGGTTAGAAGAACCATCAGAAGTGCAGAAACTAGGATCCACAAAGCAGAGTCTTCCAGTAACCATAGCAGAATGCGTGGGAGCCAGCACTGAGTAGTAAAAACAAGGGAGCAATTCATCCATCAGCTATGTCATACCTGGCAAGTAACTATTAAGGGGAATGTACATGGGCCTAGTTTGAGCCTACTCTCTTCAGGATCCGAGGTGACTACAAGGAAATGGGCTCTACTTTTAGAAGTTTTCATACTTTGGTCCTTGCTGTAACTTCCCAGTAATTATCTTTTCATAAAAGCAAATGATGTAAATGATTTCATTGATATCGAGAGGACACCCATGGGTTATCTGCTATGTGGCAATAATCATTGTTAAGTAACACTGGAAAGATGCAAATTAGTGACAGATATTATGGAAACACACCAGGTAGAAGGTTCAGAGTGATACTCTTATACCTCTGGGTCTATCCCTTAAGACTCTGTGGAGGGAAAAGTAGACAGCCATACTCTGAAATGATACACCATAATCTGAACCATATGTATCCTTCATCCCTTTTGTTGTTCATATATAGGTGGCTAGGCTGATAATTTTGAGTGATTAAAAATCTCAATGAGGAGGTCTGAGAACATTTCACAACATAATACAAACAGCACATCACATACAAGAATATTTATAGTCTCTCCATTAATATGCAATGGCTGTTATATGAAATTTGTACAGGGTATCCTCCGTGACTCTGACAAATAACTCATATATCAACCCCTTTTATCCTTTTCTTTCTTTTTTTTTTTAATCCTTACCATCTGTCTTGGAGTCAATACTGTGTATTGGCTCCAAGGCAGAAGAGTGGTAAGGGCTAGGCAATGGGGGTTAAGTGACTTGCCCAGGGTCACACAGCTGGGAAATGTCTGAGACCAGATTTGAACCTAGGACTTCCCATCTCTAGGCCTGGCTCTCAATCCACTGAGCTACCCACCTGCCCGCCCCCTGTCCCCCTTTATCCTTTTCTAATGTTGACATTTAGCAGATTTTCAAAGTACTGATGAAGAAATGAATTATAAGAGCAGCCAGCTTCTTATATATGGCTGATGGGGGCAGAATTAGCATCCACTACTTTGCATGGATCTATCAGTGTTTTAGATTCTTCCAATTTTAGTTCTGACTTGCCAGGCTCAGAGGTACAGGGATTTCTGGTTGTAAAACATGTTTCTAACTTCATGGTAAGGATGAGCAATGAGCTGAAGTTACAAAAGCTATTTGGTCCTTCTTCCTTTCTACCAAAGTTACTTAAGCTCCAAAACTAAATGTATCAATTATTTACAATGCAGTCTTCTCTCACACAGAATACAAAGGTATTCTCACTAAAAACAGTCTTTTTCTTCTAAAGATTAATTATTTTGTTGAAGGAAGAAAAATGTTAACTATGGATATTGATTAAATTTTCACTTATTGCTGTATAATTCTGGGATGAGACCTCTCAAGATTAGTGAAAGTCACCAGTTTCATTGGCAGAGGACCCAGATGTCTTTATAATTTTCTACTCCTTCAATTTTTAGAGTAAAAATGAAAATTACCTAAATAAGCATAAGTGAGAGAACTGGTTTTTCCATTTAACACTGAATTGGACATTGAATGAAATAGCCATTTCCAGTTTGCTCAACTTAGTCTCACTTCCTACATATTCAAGTAAACATTTTCACATTCCATTTTAAATCAGCAAGAGAAACTGATAACACTCATACTTTATATTTATAAGCACAAAAATTCAGCCCATTTTCTCAACCTCCTTCAAGATGAGAATTTTATCACTAACACCTTCTGGTTTAAAGTTGTAACCACCCAAAGATGAGTCAATTAACCAACCAGTGAAAATTCACACCAGTAACAACTTTTTCTTTTGGCAGGAAAGTGAGGGGCTATATTAAGCCAGTCTTTAGATCAGGTGTGGATAGATTTTTTTTAAATGAATATTTACTGTCCTACTAGAAAAGAGAAACCATCAGGTGACTGCTACAAAAGACACAGAAGCAATTATTTAATTTTGTGCCATTCAATTTTTTTTTCTAAGAGAGAAATGTAAAGCGAATGACCTGATTTTTAAAGTAAGATGAAAATATTTGTCAGTTTAGAGTAAATTAATTTCAAAATATCAATTCTAAATCATGACCAATTAAGAAGAGAATATATGAAAGCAAAGTAATAGTTATAAAAGAAAAAGAGGAAGAAGAAACCATACTCATATTTATTGTCCTTCATTTGTTTTTGGTTGTTTCTGACTCTTAGTGACCCCATTTAGGATTTTCTTGGCAAAGATACTGGAGTGGTTTACCAGAATGTCCTTTTCTATTCCACAGATGAAGAACTGAGTTAATAGGGTTAAGTGATTTGCCCAGGGTTACACTTTGACCTTATTTGAACTCAGGTCTTCCTACCTCCAGGCCCAGGTCTTTATCTACTTTGCCACCTAGCTGCCCACCATAATCATGTACATAAACACAAAGAAAGACTGAAATGGCAAGACATAGGCACACAAATAGATTGATAGAGATGGAGAGGCAAAGCTCTAACTAGGTTTTTTTTTTTTTTTGGAAGAGGGTAGAGACAAGAATTTGTTATGTTTAAATCTGACCTCAGACACTTTGTAGCTGTGTGACAACCTTGGGCAAGTCATTTAACCCTCAGAGCTTAGCCCTTACTACTCTTCTGCCTTGGAACCAATATACAGCAATGATTTTAAGACAGAAGGTAACGGTTTAAAAAGAATTTGTTTTGTTACATGTTTTGATTTTCCCTAAAATTTTAGAAGATAAATGTACTTTATGTCCTCTCTTTTTGTTTGTATTGAGGACTAAAAATCTTTCTCTTTCAGGGGTGCAATAATGGTGTGAGGTATAATCATAAATACTGAGCAGGAAAGAACCTCAGAGTCATCTAGACCAAACCCTTAATTTTACAATTTACCCCACCCTACACAGATAATATCAAATGAGGAGATTAGAACCCAGGCTTTCTGACTGTTGCGCCTTCTTCCACTCTACTATGCTGGTACAAGGCTTTGGGAAGCAGTCCCAGGGAATTTAAAAATTCTACTCCATTGCCCCTAGGAGAATCCCAAGAGGCAGGGAGACCTTGGGGGAGAGATCAGGGTGTTTTGACAAGTCTTCAGGTATTGGAGGAGAAGAGACATCATCTCTCTGAGGGAAAGGGACCTGCTCATGATGTGCATGGGGAAGATGTTTTCTAGCCAGTACCCTCAAATATCCATGAGAGCAATAATTATCATGGAGTTGGAGCCCTTGCAGTCATTTTGTGAGTCTGATGTGTACTGGGATTTTCTATGGATTCCTATTTATAATAAAGGGTTCAAAGAAAGAATGGTCAGGATCCCAATGATTTAAAAAAAACCTCTTCCACAAAAAGAAATCCAGTTAGGACATTGCCTCTCTTCATCCCTCTCAATCTCTTTGTGTGCCCATGTTTCTCCATTTCAGTCCTTTTTTGTGTTTATGTACATGATTATGGTGGGCAGCTAGGCGACAAAGCAGAGAGACTCGGGAAGGATGGGAAATTCTGAAAAATGAAATGTTCTAATAAAGAAAAGAGTTGTTTAAGACAAATGATGTAGATGCACAGTGGACTCATAACCCATGTACACATGAAAAATACATATATAGAAGATGAAAGCAAGGCCAAAAAACCTGAGGATGGATATAGAAGAGTGGTATGACCCTATAAGAATAGTGTCTGGAGCAAAATTAAATTTAATCAATCAAATCTTGAAATATCCTCCACCGAGTAGATGGCATGAGGTCCCAGGTTATATGCAACTTGTTTCTCTACTTGTATTTTATACCATATTAATGTGGAGGGTGCCGAACTGGACTCTGGCCAATGAAGCTCTCCTCCCACTGCCCCGGTTACTATGGTTACAAAAAGCAAGGAACAGAAAATGGCAGATGATAGAAGTAATAAGGTATCGATATGTTAACTACTGTAAAAAGATGAATTTATACCAAGTCATCCCTTTACACAATGTGAAGTTTTCCTTGATTGAACTGGAATGGGGACCTGGCCATAAGCCAGGATTGCCCATGCCCCTAATGACCCTTAGAAGTCTGAGCTCATCAGCTCTGAGTCATTCTGGGCAAAGAAACCATTTGAACAAGAACCAAGTCCCTAAGATGGAAAGGTAAAGACTTCTTAGGGTAAGAAGGGAGGCTATTCCTTTCCCCTACTTTCTATCCTCTTTTCCTCCTTCTTTGTCTCCCTCCCTCACCATGAAATCTGTCCATAGACCCTTGGGAGTCTAGGGAGTCCAGGTTAATGACCCCTACTCTAAACCTTTTTGTACAGGGCATGACAGAGTCAGACCTTGGACTAAACACTCTTCTGATATTCTTCAACAGTTGGATCTCTTCCTTTTATTTTCTTGATATTTCTTTTTCCCTTTACCCACTCCTTTTTTAAATTCTCCCTCTTTCCTCCTTTTATTTTATTGCTTAATCTCTATAGTCTGTCCCCATCACTTTTCTTTTAATGGGTTTTTTCCAACCAACAAGAATTTTAAAATTAAGCTGTTTTTCCTAGTAAGCATTTCCACTGAGCAAATTAAAAAAAACGAACCTGAAAAATAAAGTCCTACATACATAGCTGCCTAGTCCAGCAAATCCAACCTCCACATTAGTCGTGTCCGAGAATGGATGTCTCTCAGAATCTTAAGGTCATCACCTCTCTGACTCCCCACCACTTCATTAGATATGAACCCAAAGTGGTTGCTGACCCCTGTCCAACGTGAACAATTTTCCTTGACTAATCTTTACTTAATCCCTAAGCACCACTAATCTCCTTCCTGGTTGCCATAGTTTCCTCCTGCTTCTGGGAGTATGTAGGTAATTACTGTACATTTCTATCCTGAGTCTTCTTTACCTTTTCCTATGTATTAATGAATCTGTTATTCTGTCACTCTGCCTTTGATTCTCCATTTCATTTTTTCACTTCTCCTTACTTCAATAATCCCAGAGTTCCTAGGGCAGAGAAATGCAGACAAAAAACCCCAACAAAAACATAGCTCCCAATTAACATTTAGTTAGCATTCAGAGTATTTCATCTAGTTTTTATGTGGAAGAAAATCGTTACAGTGCATTTTAAGCATAGGCCTGCCAGAAGCAATTTTATTAATTTAGATTAATTCCAAATTTTTCTGCTTAGAGAGAGAAACCATTCTCCAAAGATGGACAAAATTGTCTTGAGTCTTTGAAAGGGTAACACGAGTCCTTTTGTAGTTATAATTGATAATATCCTCAACAACAGACAAAATTCCACAGTCAAGATTCACCAAAGGTTCAGAGTTCAGTTAATTGTCTCAAAAGAATCGTCACTGGAGAACAGGAGAATTCTAGACTAGTGGTTCTCACAATGTGATCCTAGGACCATTGGTAGTACACATGACCACAATTCTTTTCAAAATAATACTTTTTTGGGGCAGCTGGGTAGCTCAGTGGATTGAGAGCCAGGCCTAGAGATGGGAGGTCCTAGGTTCAAATCTGGCCTCAAACACTTCCCAGCTGTGTGACCCTGGGCAAGTCACTTGAACCCCATTGCCTAGCCCTTACCACTCTTCTGCCTTGGAGCCAATACACAGTAGTAACTCCAAGACAGAAGGTAAGGGTTTAAAAAATAATAATAATATTTTTTATACTTTAAATACTTCATTCAAAATAATGCTTATTTATAAAAATTAAATATAATCTTAAATGTTATAAATAAGATTTTATTTATCTATTAAATTATTCCTGACTTTCAAACTACATATCTGTAAGGGTGAATTTTCTTAATGTGTTTCAACCAGAATTATAAATCTCAATAGACTGAATACAGAAGCAGATATGAAAATCCAGCAGTTTCTATTAAGCCCCACACAAGAAATATTGACAAATATATAAAACAATATTGCTTATGTCACTAATTTTTAAAAAATATATAATTATTTTTATAGAAAATGTTGTGTTAGAGGGCAGCTGGGTGGCTCAGTGGATTGAGAGTCAGGCCTAGAGACAGGAAGTCCTGGGTTCAAATCTGAACTCAGATAATTCCTAGCTGTGTGACCCTGGGCAAGTCACTTAACCCCCATTGCCTAGCCCTTACCATTCTTCTGCCTTGGAACCAATACACAGTATTGATTCTAAGTGAGAAGGTATGGCTTATAAAAATGTTGATTCACAGCTATAATATATCTAAGATTTGTCTCAACTAAAACTTTTCTATTAACTTTATTAAATATATTGTCATTGAACTTCAAAATTCAACTTTACTTAGCTGATGACTCATTTAAAATATTGTTCAGATCAAAGTGATTGACATCAATAATTTTGTTCATCTAACACTATTTTAGCAAACAGTACTCTGTATTCAGGTAGATGACATGCCTGTACCTAAGAAGCCCATAATGGTACAAGGAAAGGAGTGTCTTGTCAAGGTCTAGAATAGATACTTAATCTGATGTCAAATGTTATGGAGTCATAATAGTCCATACAGCTGGTGGGTAAATAAACATCTATTAAGCTCCTAATATGTGTGTGTGTGTGTGTGTGTGTGTGTGTGTGATACACTGTTCTAAGTGCTGGGAAGCCAAAGAAAGGCAAAAAACAGTCCATGCCCTCAAGGAACTCAATGTCAGTGGGGAAAGACAATACATTTTTTTCTTTTTATAATTTTTTTCTTTCTTTTATTTTTAATAAAAAATTTCCACATAAGTTTCCCAAATTATATGATTCATGTTGTTTCCCTCCCTTCTTCCATCCCCCCTCCCAGAGTTGACAAACAATTCAAAGATAATAACATCTTTTAAAATGAAAGACAATTTTTAATGGAAGATGAAAAAAAGGGTACCCCACATAGGGGCATGATGAAATGCTGAAACCAAGTGGGAAATGATGAGGTATCTGCCCTGGGACCCCTCCTTAGATAGAGAATGTGGGAGGAATTTCCCAGAATCCACCCTCTCTAATCAGAGGGAGGAAGGGAACCAAGAAGCAGAATGTACTGAGGAGGTGGAAGGAGGTGTACAAAGTCTCCTGAATATTCTCTAATACTTTCCCTCCCTCTTTTCTTCCTTCCCTTCTTCCCTTCTCTTTTTCATTGCTTTCTTCTCTCTGGGTTGGTAGGGCTTTTCCTAACCCTCTTGACTTGGCCACTATCCATATTAGAGATGGATGAGTTCCTGGCACATGGAGAATTAAAATAAGTCTTAGGTAACTGGAACTATATGGTGCTAAATTCTCAGCCCTGAAGAGAGGTTTGAGATTTATATCCAAGGGCATTTCAAAGATAGACCCTGAGAGAATGTTAGTAAAGTTTCTCTGGTTAAACTGTTTTTCTTCCACTTGTACGTTACTAGGTTATTTTTTTCCCTCTGAAAATAACCACTTCACATGCCAGACCCACTTGGCTTTTTCAAAAAGCAGTGGAGAAACACATGCTGGGGCTTTCTTTTCTCTCATATTAAATTTTCTTTTGTTATTGCTAATCATTTGAGGCAGTAGTTAACAAAAGTCTTCCTACTCTCTAAGATAATGAGAAAGGTAAGTGGTTATCCGTGGTCTGTCTCCTAATCTAGGACAATCACTAAGAGGAAAAGCTATTTTTCTTCTGAAATTCTGAAGTCTCTTCCTCTCAGTAAAAACCCAGACAACAATAATTGTTAAAACATATGCTTGCAATGCAGTGATCCAGTACAATTCTGAGGGACTTATGAGGAAGAACGCTATCCACATTCAGAGAAAGAACTGTGAGAGTGGAAACTCAGAAGAAAAACATATGATCAATCACATGGTTCAATGGGGACATGATTGAGGATGTAGGCTTTAAACAATCACCTTAGTACAAATATCAACAATATGGAAATAGGCCTTAATCAATGACACATGTAAAACCCAGTGGAATTGCTCATTGGCTACAGGAAGGGGGGTAGGAAGAGGGGAGGGAAAGAACATGATTCATGGAACCATGGAAAAATATTCTAAATTAATTAATTAAATAAACTAAAAAATATATGCTTGCATTTTTATAGATTCATAGAGGTAATAATAATAATAACATTTACATAGCACTTACTGTGTACTGAACATTTTAGGATTATGATCTCATTTGGTCCTCCCAACAACCCTAGGAGACAGGTGCTGTTGTTGCTATTTTTTGTTGCTATTTTTACAGGTGAGAAATCTGAGGCAGGTAGAGATTAAGTGACTTGCTCAGGGTCACATAGCTAGAAGTATCTGAGATTAGATGTGAACTCAGGTCTTCCTGATTCCAGATCCTGGGCCCTTTCCATTATACTTTGCTGGCAATAATGGTGATCTGTTCACACATATGTATATAATACATGTGCAATTAAATTTAGTTGAGATCTTCCTTTTCCCCCCTCCATAACTGCTGAGCAATAAGAGACCCAGATATTCCCTCCTCTTCCAATTCCCAGGAAAATTTCAACACACATTCAAATCCCTGTGTTTGCTTGGTTTATTTTGGTAAAAGGTTTAAAAAAAAATTGTTCCTACTTATACTAATCCATAGCCACAGCTCAATGAAAGAAAAACTGATGAATCATACATAATAGTTAACATATAAATGCTGAAAAGTTTGGAAAACATTTTACATGTTTATCTTTTTATCCTTACAGGAACCCTGGGAAAGTAGGGCTATGATTATCTTCACTTGATCTATGAGGAAACTGAGGCAGATAGAGGTTAAATGACTTATTTAGGTGTCACACAATAAGTGTCTTGAGGCAGAATTCTAATTCGGGTTTTTCTGACTTTTAATCCAGCAATCCAGCTCTCTGTCCACTATCTACCTATAATCCTCTTGCTTAAAATCATATTTTACCAACAATTACTAAAAGCAGATACATTATACCCATGCTTTTATTGTTTAATTCTTGAATACTTTTAGTTAGGAAAAAATCTCATTTTAGAATAAGAATATATAGATGTGTGTGTTTCCTTATACTTTAGCTTATATAAATAATAATTATATATATGTATACACACACACACACATACACACACACACACACACACACACACACATATATATATATATATATATATATATATATATATATATATATATATATATACATAGGTTTCTCATTCATCAGTGACTTTGATTTCCTAACATTGACCTGATCTTTGTCCCTAGTATCTGACAAATCCTGTGAGTTCATAGATGAAAACATCCAGTGGATAAATTCTTCTTCACATCCTGGACCTGCAGGAGGAGAAGGGTATCTTTTCATAGATGCGGGCCTCATGACTGCTATAGAGTTCAACTTTAAATCTGACTTCTGACATCATATGTTTTAAAATTGAAAGGAGAAAGAAGTTGATAGGAATTTCAAAGGCTGTGTACAGAAATGAAATTCCCTTTTTGGGGGGGGGTGTTGGTAAGAAGAAAAGATCAGTCATGTTTACTGTTTCCAATTTCAGGGACCTAAGTCCCAGCTCTTAGAGCTTTTTCTACAAGGATCAAAAAAGGGGGAGTCCAAATGGATAGTGCTAACCTTAGAGTCAAGAAGACCTGGGTTTGGCAGGTGTAGCCTCAGACACTCTGGAGCTGTGTGACCCTGGGAAAATCACCTAATTCCTGTTTGCCTAGCCCTTGCTCTTCTGTCTTAGAGTGGTTATTAAGGGACAAAGCAAGGGTTTATTTAAAATAAGGGTTTATTTAAAAAGAGCCAAAGCAAATGACTCCTGAATGCCTGAAGGAACACACACACATACCAAATTGGAAACACACTGGGGCTCCTTCAGCAGCTGTACTCCTGTCCTCATGAGACCAAGTATCAGCCGGTTGCCTCGCCCCCCCCCCCTGATTTCAGCCCAACAAATTAAACTTAATGTATGTTTTGTACATGCTTCTATGGTTTCAATGATCATCTCTATGCAGATGATTCTTTTTTTTTTTTAGTATGAATCAGTATATTTCTGCTGAATGAACAGAGTTTAGGTTTCCAGAATATGCAGATGATTCTAGCAGCTCAATTCTCTCTCCTGAGTACCTATCCAGAATCCCAAATAACTGCCTTTTGGATATTTCCAACGAGATGGCCCACAGGCATTTCAAGTTCAATACTTCTCAAATTTCCTGTTATTGTCAAGGAGTCCACAATCATCCCCGTCCAACAGACACATCTTCGATGCCATCCTCTACTCTTAGGTCCACTCATTCTATATATCCAGTTTCCTTGTCAAACTTTGTTTCTACTTTCTTGAAAATATGCTTTTCTGTCCAATTCTTTCCTCTTATGATGTTCCCCTTTGTATTGAGGACACCACCATCCTCTGAGTCACTCAGGTTCACAATCTCTTTGTCATCTTTGATTCCTCACTCCTACCCCACATATCCAATCAGTGACAAATCTTATCTTTTCAACCTCCACGTATCTCAAATTTGTCCCTTTCCACTCACAGAACCATCACCCAAGTAAAGACCTTTATCACCCCTTGCTTAGGCTATTACAATGACCTTAAAAAAAAAAAACAACCCTCATCTTCTATCTTAGAATCAAGACTAAGAATTGGTTCCAAGGCAGAAGAGCAGTAAAGTCTTGGCAAATGGGGTTAAGTGGCTTCCTCAGGACAACACAGTTAGGAAGTATCTGAGGCTAGATTTGAACCCAGGACCTCCTATTCCCCCCTCCTTTCTATCCACTGAGTCACCTACATACTCTTATAGTGGCCTTCCAAATAGTCTCCCTGCCTTAAATCTTTCCCATTCCTCTCTGTTCTCCACACAGTTGCCAAATGGTCATCTTGAAGGATTAAATAGAAAATCTGCTGTCATTTAAAGCTCTTTTCAACCTGATCCCTTTCTACCTACTTCATACTCTATGAACCAGCTCTACTGGCCCTTTTACTGTCTGACACAAACACTCCATCGGCATCTCCCTTCTCTCACCTTGCCTTTACACTAATGCTCTCCCTCCTCATCTCTTCCTTCAAGAATCGGCTCAAACTCCAGCTTCTCCAAATCTTCTCAGGAAGCCATTTCCCCATTCTTTCCCCTGAGATTACCTCCTACTTATACTGCATGTCTTCTAGCACATCATTATTTGCATATTGTCTCCCTTTTATAACGTGGTCTCCCAGAGCATCCTTTTTGTATTCCCAGCACTTAGCACCACGTCAAGTCAGTAAAAAATTTATTAAGAACTTACTATGTGTAAGGCTTCACCCTGGGGATAGGAAGACAAAAGAGAGTCTCTGTTCTCTAGGAGCTCACAGTCCAGTAGGGGAGACAACATGCAAATAAGTATGTACAAACAGGAGAAATTGGAGAAAATAAAAAGAGTAAGCATTTAGTAAAGGACTGGAGAAGCGAGTGGGTTGCTGAATATTTTCTGGTGTGCCTTGTAAGACTTGCCACAAAAGGCACTCATCTCTAAAGCAATCAGTGCTAAATAGAAAGGAAGAACAATAAGCCACCTGAACCCCAATTTTACCTCTTTCTCCCCCCCTCCCTTCTCTTTCAATTCAATAAACATTTATTAAGTGCCAATTATATGTTTGGCCTTGGTGACACAAAGACAAAATGAATATACAGCACCTCCCTCTAGGAGCTACCATTATGTGGGGAAAAACAACATGCATACACAAAAAGGAGTGATTTCTGAGGGTGAGGGGAAGGCAGCGGACTAATACAAAAGGCAGCTTGTTAATAAATGGAGGGTGATTGAGGGCACAGCAGAAACGCAGGGGAGAGTGAGACAGGGACATGTGAGGGGGGAGGAAAGGAGGGGGCTGCTGACGTCGTTGATGGGTTTCGATGGGTTTCTGGGAGCCAGGAGAGGTAGCTAGGGAAGATTGCTTTAGCCTAAGAGGCCTATGACTCAGAATCCTGAGGAAAGCTATTGAATGATAGATTGGCACAGCTTGCTAGAAGGGCGATGCTGATTTGATTATTAATCTCTGAGCTCGAGTTAGAAGGGGGGGTCTCTTTCCCTCTCTCCCTCCTCTCCCTTTCGCTTCCTCCCTCCTCCACCCACACAGATTTCTCTTGGAAACCCTGGTCTAATTTTTCTGCAGTTATGAGCCTGCAGGGGTGGCAAAGGAAGGAAAATGAGTTTGAATGATGGCTTAACCTTTCAATTTGTCCAAGCTGCCCAGCCTGCTGATCGCACTGACCATTGCTGACCATCTTGCTCATTTTGAGAGTCATGTACCATTTTCATCCTTTTAGCCATCCTCTTAAGAGGCTTTCTGCAGCCAGCCCCACCACATAATCATTGGTTATTAATGCTACATTAAGAGTCTGAAAAGAGCCCCCGAGCAATGCAATTTCGGTTGCTAGGAACCCACTGCAGGCCCACCCATCCATGCTTTCTCCCTACAGGGTTAGATTTGCACCAAAATGCACACTTTTGGAAATAATTCATAGCAAATGTGGAATTACTAAATGTAATTGCGGCTTCTTTTAAGAGAGAAATGCTTTCGGGCCCTATAGAGCTAGAGCGAAAAGATTTCCAGTGTAATCGATCTGTTAATTAGAAGGGGGAAAAGGGACCTTGGAGAACAGAGGATACATGAGGCTATACACACACACACTCAGGAACACGACTGATAAATTACATTTCTTTAGATAAATGAAGGAAAACAACCTTGTTACTGTAATGTAATTGTTTGACTATCCCCCATTCTGCTGCTGACCCAAACAAAATCTGATTGAATTGTCAGCCTCACTCCTCCCCTTTCTTCTATAGACTGAATAACAAAACCTGACTCAACTACCTTCATCCTGCTTAGGCTGAATATACAAAGCTTAAGTGCCCCCTGACAGTCTTCCACTGTTCTGAACCCCCCAAATTTTACACCAAACTTGGGGAATTTGCAGATCTACTTTTCTATAGGAACCCGCTGGTCTCCCATTGGTCCATTCAAATGACCCAGAATGCAGCCCATTGGCAGGCCTGAGAAAGCTATGGAAACCAAATCAGTACCCTAAGAAATGGAAGATGCCTCTAGCATCTCCCGCTGTCTTCTTTAGCAGGCTAATAAATTGCTTTCCTTTTCAGTGTGGCTACTCACACTCTGGTTGACCTCCAGGCACTCAGTTCTGCTGGTAGATGAGATTCTCCCCAGGTTTCTGAGGAATCCAGGCTGAAAATCTTAACTGATCAGAGCTCAGTATTGTTCCCTACTGTCTTGAGTTATTGCAAGGAAGGGGAAAGCATGGCCATATCTAAGGATTTCATTTCATCTATATGGTGACATGGACGTGAAATGTACATCAATTATTTTAAATCAGATGTTTTGTTTTTAGTGTGGTAAGGAAACTTAGTATGTGAGGGAATTCTATGGCAACTTAATATGTGGAAGGAAATTCTTTTGTACTAAATTATCCTTAGTGGAAAGAGTAAAAATCAAAAGCCTTGGATTTCAAACTTACCCTGATGCTTACTAACTGTGTCACTTTGGGAATATCATATAAACTTTCTGAGACTCAAGTTTTCTTGTAAGGGAAGAATTTCATTTATTTATTTTTTTAACAACTTAAATTTAATTTTTAAAAATGTTTTTCCATGTTTACATGACTCATTTTCTTTTTATCCCCTCTTCCCTCCCCTCTTCCAGAGCTGACAAGCAATTCTACTAGGTTGTACAGATGTTATCACTTGATACCCATTTCCCTATTATTCATTTTTACCATAGAACTGAAATCTCAAATCATATATCATATAAACAGGGATAAGTGAGAAGTTTTTCTTTTGTATTTCTAATCCCACAGTTCATTCTCTCAATGTGAACAGCATTCTTTCTCATAAGTCTTTCAGGAATGTTCTGGATTTTGTATCACTACTAGTAGCAAAGTCCATTACATTGTATTGTTCCACAATGTTTCAGTTTCTGTGTACAGTGTTCTCCTCATTCTGCTCATTTCACTCCTCATCAGTTCATGGAGGTCTTTCCAGGTCACATGGAATTTCTCCAGTTCATCATTCCTTACAGCACAATAGTATTCCATCACCAACAGACACAATTTGTTCAGCCATTCTCTAATTGAAGGACATCCCCTCATTTTCCAATTTTTTGCCACCACAAAGAGCGTGGCTATGAATATTTTTGTACAAACACTTTTCCTTATTATCTCTTTGGGGTACAAACCCAGCAATGGTATGGCTGTATCAAAGGGTAGGCAGTCTTTTAAAGAAGGGAAGAATTTTATAAATCAAAAAGTGTCATATTATAATGAACATATTGTTTTTCAGTTGTTTCAGTCATGTCTGATTGATCATGGCTCTGAGGGGTTATTTTTTGGCAGAGATACTGGAGTAGTTTGCCATTTCCTTCTCCAGCTCATTTGACAGATGAGGAAATTGTGGCAAACAGGGTTACATGACTTGCCTAGAGTCACACAGTTAGTATGTGTCTGAGAAAAGATTTGAACTCAGAAGATAAGTCTTCTAACTTTAGGCCTGGCACTCTATCTTGTAAAATTGATAATCTGTTACCCTAAAAAATGAACTACATTTCCCAGGAGTCTACTGACTTCCTGCCATTACTTACTGCCTGTAGATAGGGGATATTAGGCGGGGACATGGAAGGTCCCACCTCTTTACTTCCTGACCAGAGCCTGGTGGTGGTAAGATGGGTGTTTGAACTGGTTGATCAGCCATGGGCACATGGTCTTTATTTTGTATCTTTTTTGTTCCTTGATTTCTAATGATCTTTAATAAATCTCTTAAAATATAATATTTTTATTATTAGAGATATAAATTTTAATTTTTACAATCTACTTTGCCACCTAGCTGCTCTATTACTATTATGATTAGAATGTTAGTGCTGGAGGGGACTTTAAAGATCATTTAGTCTGATCTTTTCATTTTACAGATCAAGTAACTAAAGCCTATAGGAATACTTGTATCTGGCTTATGGTCACAGTTATGGCAGAGATAGGACTAGCCTCCAAGTCTCTTACCTTCTAGTTCATCATCATCACAGCTACTATTACAATTATTATTCCATTTGGTCCTAACTTTGGGAGAAAGGTATTATTTTTATCCCCAACTTACCAATAAGGAAACTGAAGCAGGGGTTAAATGACTTGCCCAGGGTCACACACCTAGAGTCTGACACTAGATTTGAACTTGGATCTTCTAGCTGTTCGTTCTACTATATCATGAAACACTACTCTAAATTTAGATTCTCATGTACAGAGTTTTCTTCAAATACACAGGCATCATTATGTAAAGTGATTCAAAGAAACATTCAGGGAGCCAAGAAAGTTATTTAGGAATTAAATCAGGCAAGTAAAGGTAAAAGAGGTCAAGTCAGGAACTGGTGTATGAAATGAGAAATCAGTTTGTTCATTTAACAAGCACTTAATGATCAATTGGCAGGAAGTCCTGTGCCACTAAATTTCTATTTCTCAAGGAGTTATATGAGGGAAGAAGGTATTGAGAGAATAGAGTTGCCTGTAAGTAGATAATCAGTAGATAGAGAAAACTGTACTTCAAAGTAAAAAAAAAATTGTGGAGTCTACTTAAAACCATCATTGTCTGTTCACATTTATAATTATTAATAAAATCTTAAATGTTCAATTTTAGGTTTGTGAAAGGCTTGAATACATAATTTGTTGGTCTTTACAAGTCTTAGGTAGTTGGCATTTCTCCCATTTTACAGAACAGAAAACAGAACTCAGGGAGGTTACCCCATTTGCCCAGGATCATAGTAAGGAATTCATTAGTTTCCCCACTAAAAAAACATGTTGAAAAAGAAGTCCTGGAGTAGCTGAAAACTTCTGAGCTGCTGGTAGGCAGAGTAAGACTAGCTATATAGAACCCAGATCTGTCTGACCTCTAGAGAGCCTAAGCTAGGGGAAGTGATTAGAAAAGTCCATCATTTCTGGGACTGGACAGGTATACCACCATTTTATTGTGCTTTGCTTCTTGCTCTCTCAGATATTTTGTTTTTTACATATTGAAGATTTGCGGCAACCTTGAGTCTAGCTAGTCTATTTTTCCAACAGCACATGTGCATTGTGTCTCTGTGTCATATTTTGGTAATCCCTGCATTATTTTAAGTGCATTCATTATTATTATATCTGTTATGGTTATGGTGATCTATGATCTTTGATCTTAACTACTGGAATCATTTTAGGGTGACAGAAATCTGACCCAAGAAGATGATGAACTTAATCAATAGAGTTGTGTGTGTTCTGACTGTTCTACCAACCTGCTGTTCTCCTTCTCTTCCTCTTTTCTTGGGCCTCCCTATTGCCTGAAACACAATATTGAAATTAGACCAATTAATAACTCAACAATGGCCTCTAAGGATTCAAGTGAAAAGACAAATCAATCAATGAGGCAAACTTCATTGTTGTCTTATTTTAAGAAATTGCCACAGCAATTCCAAGCTTAGGAAACAACCATTCAGACCAGTCAGCAGTCATTGACATCAAGGAAATGCTCTCCACCAAGCAAAAAGACCAGGACTCACTAAAGGCATCAGATGGTGGGCTTTTTTTTTTTAGGAAAAAAAAAGTATTTTTAAATTAAAGTATGTACACTGTTTTCTTAGATATAATACTATTGCACATTTAACCTACTATATAGTATAAAAATAGCTTTTATATGCACTAGGAATCAAAAACAATATTCTCTTCATTTCATTTGTCTGGAACCCAACCCACAATATCTCTAAAGTATGCCTGTGCACTCATCCTGAGGTCCATGCTTTTATGAAATATAAGGGAGTACTCAGTGCTGCTTTGTAAAAGTGTTTTAGTGACCCTGTTCTCAACAATATATTAATCGTTGACATTGATTTTAATATTCTACAATAATTACAATCTGAGACCACTATCTGGTTTGAGTTATTACAAAAGAAAGACTGACTAGGACACCTGGAAGGCAACAATGAAAGCATGTACAATATGTCTAAATTTGGAATGGAAGCCTTGTATTTTCAAATGTGAAATATAAAGCATTTTATGACCCCTAATGTAAATGGTGATGAAGAGGTTCAAAATATAAGCCGATAGGGAATAAACTGTTTTCTAATCTAAATCTAAATCAGTGCTCCACTTATTATAGGGCTGCAGCAATCCATCCTTCTATTGTATAAACTATGATGCTAGAAAAGTGCCACAGTGGCCATGGAAGGAAGTCAGAGTAAGTAGTCACTTATACCATATGAAGTGAAGGAAGGACCAATAACTCCAAACCTTTCTCTTACCCACACATTACAATGGTCTTCATTAGAGATCTATTTCTTGAAGGCAGCTGGGTGGCTCAGTGGAATGAGAGCCACACCTAGAGATGGGAGGTCTTGGGTTCAAATCTAACCTCAGACACTTCCTAGCTGTGTGACGTTGGACAAGTCTCTTCACCCCCATTTTCTAGCCCTTATTACTCTTCTGCCTTGGAACCAATACATAGTATCGATTCTGAGATGGAAGATATATGTGTGGTGTTGTTTTTTTTAAAGAGCCATTTCTTTTGCTTTTATCATTATCCTCATCATTCAGGGAGGACTAGCCACTCTGGTATGAGGGTTTGTCAAGCCCTTTTCAGGGATGCTCATCCCTTCTTGGTGTCCACCTTTCATCCAATTCTCACATGTGGGTCCAAGAAGCTGTGGTATATACAGTGACCACATCCCAGTAAAACTATCTTGATCAGAAAGGCTAAATCTGGTTGAGGGTAACCAACACACCTCAAATCTATTGGTGAATAAACAGGGTCTCTACTCCAAGCATGTGAATACTTCCCTCTACAGAATGGGTGGATGAGAACAATTTGTTCCAATTGCCAAGGAGGTAGCTGAAGCACAAATGCTTAGAGTTTGGTCAGATATCAAAGAAGCCAGTCATCCACTGAATCCTGAGTTATCTCAAGTTGTCAGTTGTCTTGATTTTATCTTGCCATTGGACTTTTATGGCTCTGGAAGAGTAAGGCTGATGACTTTGTGCAACTCTGCCTCACTTAAATTCAATCCATTCTCATGCTAAGACATCATCCTTTGATGTCATGGATCCTCTTCAAAAAACAAAGGATGAACAACACATCTAAAAACAGAAGAGATGGAAAAAGAAAGAAGTCATTCAATTATTTTTGATGCAAAAAAAGCAACAGAATGAAGCCTGAGAGAAATAAAGTCTAGCAGGACAGTCTTGAAAGCCTATAGTCTCAAGTAATGACTGATATTTAAAAAAGAAAAAAGGAAAAGCAAATTGTGCATAATAGAAATCTTCAGTTTCATGGATAATCTTTTTATTTTTTTCCCTTTCCATTATATTTGAAAATGCTCATTTTATTTGGTGCTTGTTAAATTTAGAACAAAATTAAAATATTTGTGTGAGAGTAAGGGGCAAATACATTGTCACTAACATCTGTGTTAGTAGGAATTAGTTGTAGATTGCATTCATCTCTATCATAAGCAGCAGGAGCTAGGGGCTGAGGGCAATAAAGATCAATAAAGATCATAACACAGAGTTCTTGCCCACACAGGGTTTGCAGTCTAGTTGGGTAGACAGGAAACAGTATAGGATAAGTACCTAATGAATTTTAGAGATAATGAGTGTAATAGTTTTAGGAGACCAAAGAAACCAAAGGAAAGGAGAAAATATGCAGAAAGGAGAAAGGGGGAAGGGCCCAGAGCTATGACTGAGACCCAGTACTGCCTAGGATCAGTCATGGTGCTTGGATATCATCCATTTTGATGGATGCTAAGCAATCATCACAATTTAGCAGCAATTGGAAACATTTTACCACTGGCTTCATCTTTTCCCCAAAGGCATGAGACCTAGGCTGCTGACCTTCCAGTCTCTAATTTCTTTTTCTCCTTTAAATTACATCATCTGAAGAAACTGAGTTACAATTTGGGCATGATCATTAGCGGCAATGTTCCTCGAAGTAATATGTGGGACTGACAAAGACCAAGAATAAGTCATCTCATAACTTCATAAATGGGCAGTGCCGCAGACTGCCGTCAGATCAATTTAAATGTTAAGGTCAAGTTGTTTATTGCTCCTGAAGCTTCTGACACACCAGAAACAATAAATTGGAAGCTGATAATATCACCTCATTCTTCTTCCTTCCTTTCTCCCTCTTGCCCTCTCTACTGAGGTTAGTTTCCCCAATACATTAATCTCTCCAAACACTAGAGTCTGAGATCTTTTGTTAAATAAAAGTGTGTTTGGAGCCTTTTCAGGTTTCCATTCATACCGGGTTCTACCAAACCACTGAAAAGTGAGTTTCTTGAGATTCCACAAGAATTTTTCTCAAGGACAACGTTCTTTAAAACTTTAAAACTTCCTAATTTAATTTTAAATATTGGGATTTTAAAAATTATACTCTTTGAGTTGGACTGTAGAGTTAATCTTCAATGTCAGTCATTTTTATTGACTTAGAACTTAAAGTTGGAGGGTTTTAGGCAACTATTGACTTTCCACTCATGATGGGGAAGGACTTGAACATTTTATAGAATTCATTGAATTCGAATGGTGTACTTCAATATTTTTTTTAGATCTTTTCTTTCTGTTTTCTTACTTTGAGAATATAATTTGAATTGGAGGTTTCTCTAGAAGTGGTTGGTAGTAAACCTGGGAGATTAAAAATTACAAATAACAAAAAATAAAAAACTTTCCAATTTCTTTGGCAATGGCGGAATGTTGGGTTTAAAAAGTGAAAATTATTTTTTTTTCCAGTGTAATGGGGGAACAGGCTAATAATATAGCAGGTTAAGGTTTGCAAAGTGCTTTGCAAATGACTCATTTTTAATCCTCAAAATAACTCTGGGAAATAAGCATTGTTATCACCCCCACTTTGCAGATAAGGAAACTGAGGTGGATAGAAGGTTATTTGATCCACAGAATCACCTAGCTGCTGCCCATGAAGATCTTCTCCTTAGAACATGTGAAATATGAACTTATCTACCTAATACCAACCCATTTGGAAGCTTGTTGAGTCTGCTTCTGGAAATACCTGATGGAAGGACCCTTTCCTTTTCTGATTCAGCACATGAGCTGTTACCTTGTCGCTGTCTCCTGTCCACTTACAGCATGATGACAAAACGTTTGCCTTTTGATTGGCATCTGAGATAAATTCCACTGTATATACAAAAGCACATGAAAACACCGGAGCTCTCCCTCCCCCTCTCCTTCTCCTCCTCCCCTCCTCCTCTTCCCTCCTTCCCCCTCTCCCTCTCTCCCTCTTCCTTCTCCACTTCCTAGTCGTAAAGCAATAACTATTGTAAGAGGAGAGAGGTAGCAGCCTCAGAAATAACAAAACTGCCGCTGCCTGCCTCATCTCCTTATCCCAACACCGCGTGCCTTTGTTCTGTTGTGTTTCTTTCTTTCCTCATTCTAGGTGAAGTACAGGGAGATGGAATGGACCAAGTTGTAACCTCGTGAGTCATCAAGGGTCAGTCTTCTCTGCAACTACAGCCAGGACTGGCTTGACCCAATTGTGAAATGAATAAACTTCTAAGTAGAAGCCTTGACACTAAATCCTGCAAGGCAGGGAGCAACTATATAGTCCATTAGCTCTGTTGCTTCCAGAAATGAACTGGCTGGCTGGGTAGGGAAGTGTTTTCGTTTAAAAAAAAACTTGTTCATTTTAATATTTTATTTTTTCACAATGACAATTTCAGAAAAAAACAATTTTTAATATTCAGTTTTTAAAATTTTGAGTTCCAAATTCTCTCTCTTCCTTTCTCTCTCCTCTCCCTTTCTCGAGATGGCAAGCAATTCAATATAGGCTATGCATGTGCAGTCATGCAAAAGGGAATGTTTTCTAGCGACCATTTTAGGTCTGTGCTCTCTCTCTCTGCAGGTTTTGTGGTGGAAAAAGGCAGTGCTTCTGTTTCGGCAGACTGCCATTCTTGGGTTTTTGCTATATCTTCTCAGTAAACACTGCTTCCTAAAAGCTCATTCATATTTATTGGTTAAATGATGTTGTGAGGATGTTACCTGTTGATTGATGTGGGGGATACCAGATCATGAATGAGACTGTTAAGATGAACAGCTCCACCTCCTAGAGCCTCATGGTTGCTCCTAGAATCCTGTGGGGAGCTGTAACTAGCCTTGCTCTGGAGACTTGACCTGCTAGCCCATGTGTGGATTGGGGCAATGAGACCATAGTGTGTGCTATACAAGCAAGAGAGGACAGCTATTGCTTTGGTTTTTTCCTGATCCAGAAGCTTGCTCTCTTTTGTTTGTTTGTTTGTTTTTCCCTTTCTTTCTTCCTGCTTCTCCAATCTCTAGAAAAGAATGTCAAGTGAGAGATGAAGATTAAATAGTTTCTCTTTTTGCTAATCATATTCTCTTCTCGAGTCTCTTTGATGATAAACACAGTTCAGCTAATTCCACATATTTTGAAAAACAGCTATTATTTGTAATTGGGGGAGGTAGGAGAGAATATCATGGTGTAGTATGTTATAATGCCTGGAAAGCTGGCTTCTCAGCCATGAAGACCTGAGTTCAAAGCCTGCCTTTGACATATAATTGCTACTTGAGCATTGGTAAATTCCTTAGCTCCTCAGAACTCTGGGTCAGAAGTGTTAAATATGGAGCCTGGAGGCCACATGCAGTCAGCAATACTGCTACCAAATCATATTGAAATGTAATTGGGACATATTTAACAAAATAAAGATATAATAAAAGTAGATAATATGAATTAGTACCGTCAGTCCTGACTGACTATGGGGGGTGGGGGGAGGAGGAGGGAATGGTCTGACTGAGAGACATTCTGCCATCTAGTATCTATCTATCTATCTACAAGCTAGTATCTATCCTTGATTGAAGCTTGATTGGAGGAAAGGAGGGGCAATGGGGGCAGGGAGGGAAGGAGCAGTGAGGGAGAGAGGCATGACGCCATGATTGCCAAGTCTCCAGCTGAGTGGAGATGGGTTAAACCTCTTATAGGATTTTTGTCTGTGATGAGGTAACCTGGATTGCCTTTATAGGTTCAGGTGAGGTACTTGAACCAACTTCATTGGATGATCCTAAGGAGGTATGGAACTTCAGTCTCTGGGGATGGGGGGAAATTTTCAGACAGATGGTCGGTCATGCTAGAGGTCATTTGTCCAGGTCTGACAGGAAAGTCCTGGTGTTCTGCCGGGTTTTGCTGGGACAGATGCTGGGGGGTGGGGTTGGGGCTATTCATTTCAGTAGGGTGGGGGAAGGGGGAGGTTTGGTCTCATGATTCATCAATTACAATTACAATTCATTTGAAAAGATTAATTTGAAGTAAAAATGCATCCTGCAAAGGAGTCTTACTTATGGTCTTGTGGTCCCGGTTCTATTTGAATTTGATAACAGGCAGCTATCTATAACTTTAAATTGCCAAGAAGGTACCAATTTGCAATGGTAGAATTTCCTCATCAGGGAATACCCTGTACTAGTGAAATCATAGGGATAGCCCCAACCCTTACTTAGAAAGCACTCCACTAGGCCCACTAGGATATAAAGATAGATATAAATGAAAGAATGTTGGGGGGAAAAACCATTTATCAAATACTTCCTTTGTACCAACCACTGTTAAACACTAGAAATATAATGACAAAAGTGATGAAGTCTTTGCTATCAAGGAACTTTATAGTCTAATAAGGAGAAAGATGTACCCAATTAAATCTGTTCCAAGAGAGCACGAAAAAGAATAAGTGCTTTCCAGAGAAAGTGCCATGAGAAATGTGAATTTTGAGGAGAATGGAAGAGATTATTTTCCAATGGATGTGGAATAGAGAAATAGAAATTAAAACAACTATGAGGTACTACTACCTATTAGATTGGCTAATATGACAGAAATGTTGGAGGGAATTTGGGAAAACTGGGACACTAATGAACTCTTAGAGTTGTGACCTAGTCTAACCACTTTGAAAAATAATTTGGAACTCTGTTTAAAGGGCTATAAAACTGTGCCCACTCTTTGACCCACTAATATACTACTAGGTCTGTACTTCAATAGATCAAAAGAAAAGGATCTATATGTAGCAAAATATTTGTGGTGGCAAAGAATTGGAAATTGAGCAGATGCCGATCAACTAGGGAATGACCAAACAAGTTGTGGTATATGATTGCAATGAAATATTATTGTGCTATAAGAAATGACTAACAGGATAATTTCAGGAAAACTGGGCCAACATGTGAACTGATACAAAGCGAAGGGGGAAGGACCAGGAGAGCATTGTATAGCAGTAACAATGATCAACTGAAAATTATTGAACTGTTCTTAGTAATAACATGACTCACAATTCCAAAGGATTTATGATGCAAAATGCTATCCACTAACAGAGAAAGAACTGTTGGAGTCTGAAGGCAGATCAAGGTCTATTTAAAAAAACAAAACAAAATACCTATTATTCATTTGGTTTGAATTTTCTTTTGCAATTTGGCTAATATTGAAATGTTTTGCATGACTACACAGGTATAATCTGTATCAAATCACTTGCCTTTTCAGGAAAGAGGAGGGGAGGGAGAGAAATTTGGAACTCAAAATTTTTAAGAAGCAATCTTACAAAGTTTTGTTTACATGTAATTGAGAAAAAAATAAAATGCAAAAAAATGGACTTTATGGAGGAAGTGTCACCCAAGATGGACCATGAAGCACACAGTACGACTCTCCTAGAAGCTTTCCTCTCCCCCAATCCCTAAGGCTTCATGGCAACCTAATTAGGGATTAAACAGCCTTTTCTGCTGTTATTTCATCAGGTAAATTATTGCCTTGCTATATAGTTCTTGTTCCTTTTTGCCTGGAGACTGCAGCAACTGATTATTCCTTTCATCTTGCTTTGCAGAGTTTTGAAAGGTCATGAAGATGACGAGGATGGACAAAATGTCTAGTTCTTCATCTTGACTATATTGTGTATATTTTGTACCTAAATAAAATGTAAGCTCTTTGAAGGCAACCATTTCATTGCTATTTTTATATCCCCAGTTCCTAGTACATACTAAGTACTTAATAAATGCTTATTGTAGGGGCAGCTAGGTGGCTAAGTGAATAGAGAGGTAAGTCTAGGGACCAGAGGTCCTGGATTCAAATTTGACCTCAGACATTTCTTAGCTGTGTGACCTTGGGCAAGTCACTTATCCCCAACTACCTAGTCCTTACTACTCTTCTGCTTTGGAACTTATATTTAGTATCAATTCTAAGATAGAAGATAAGATTAAAAAATTAAAATAAATGCTTGTTGTTTATGGTGGGAGAAGGCAAAAGGAAAGTTATTGGATTCTGCAAACAAGGAAGTCATTAGTGAGTTTCCAGTGGGTTAACTCTTTCGGGGAATTATTACCCAGTCCTACTCCACTGCCTAATTAATTACTCTTTATGAAGAGACAGTCTAGAAAAGGTTTTTAGTAAAATCTCCCTAGTTGGTCCTATAGTAGGGCTTCTCCAGGGGCCAGAAGCTTGTGAAGTGCTATTTCCATTTGACTGCAATACAAAAGACGGGTCAGCTGTCTGTGCCAGCACCAGGGACCGGCCACATTACCCGGGCAACATGACACAGAGCTGGCTGGCTCTGTTCTCTCCTGAGCCAGACTGCCAGTTTCCATGGCAACATGACACTTCGCCTCCCGAGACAGGCAGAGTGTGGACCTGCTTCCTAGATTGCCTTAATGGGAGGGAGGGTCAGGCAGGTGCAGAACTGAAATGCAGCAGGAGAGGGAATAAATGCAAGGAGCAGATATGGAACAGAGAGATTTTAGGGAAGTCACAGAGCACTTTTGGGGAGAAGGAAAGGAGCAGGGTGGGACTGTTGAGAGAAAGGGACTCTGAAGGAATTATAGCTTTGAAGAGCAGTTGATTTGTATGTTATCTGGGAACCCAAGTTAACTGAGATTTCCCTTTATACCATGCAGTTGCCAGGGGAAAATTCTGGTGATGACTCCCTAGTTACTCTTGGATAAGGTACCTGAAAATAATTGGTCTTAATATAGTGCTTTAAAGGTTACAAAGGCTTTTACATGTATAATTTTATTTGAGCCTTACAGAAAGCCTTTGATATTGGTACTATAAATTCTATTACTCTTATTTTATAGATGGGAAAACTGAGGCTCAAATAGACTCATAATGATATGTTTGTAGCCACATACCTGATAAGAATCAGGGGTGGGGGACAGCTGGGTGGCTCAGTGGATTGAGAGCCAGGCCTGGAGTCAGGAGGTCCTAGATTCAAATCAGACCTGAGATATCTCCTAGCTGTGTGTCCCTGGCTAAGTCACTTAATCCACATTGCCTAATGTAAAAATGGAGATTTGAACCCCGGACTTTAATCCCCAGAAGTCCTTGCTCTGGTTCCCAAGATGCTCTCTAATCTCCCTGAATCTCCCTGAGGGCAAGATCAAAATTTCTATTTAAACTGGCTGTAAAGTCTACTGAGGTCTCTCTTCCTGCTTCCACTTCCAAAGACTCTCTCTCGGCTTCCATGTCTGGGCTCATGCAGCTCTACCAGGCAGGATGTAGAGTGAGTGATTGTGAATGGGCTCTCTGGACCTAGACATATGCTTGTCTTATTTTATTTTGTATTGCCTTTATTTCTTAATCTTTAATAAAACTTCATAAAAATATAATACTTCTAGAAGAGAAACTAATTTTAACTGTTACACTAACCCTTACCACTCTTCTGCCTTGGAACCAATACATAGTATTCATTCTAAGATGGAAGGTAAGGGTTTAAAAAAAGAGTCAAAGGCTTGGTTTTAAACTAGGTCTTCCTAACTCCCAGTCCCAAATTCTCTGTTTTTTGGGTCTATATTTTTGATATCCATTTGAGCTTCTTTTACTTAATTGAATTGAGCCAGATCCACAAAAAAGAAAAGGAGGGTACAAATGAAAAAAAAAACAATCAAGAATCAAGTATGAGACAAAGAAGAGATTGTATGCAAGTAGAAGAGTCAACAAGAGCCAGTTGCTGAGAGAGAAAAGAGATGAATCTGAAATCAGAAGATGTGGGTTCAGATCCAGACTTGCTATTTATTCATTAGGGAAGCTAGATGGCACAGCAGATAGAGCACTGGGCCTGAAGTCAGAAAGACCATAGTTCAAACCTAACCTCAGATATTTATTAGCTATGTGATTTTAGGCAAGTCACTTAACTCCTACCTGCATAAAACTGGAAAAGGAAATGGTGGTATCTTTGCCAAGAAAACCCCATGGGCATTGGTCCACAGTGTCCACAGATGATGGACACAACTGAATGACTGAATAACACCTATGAATTTGGGAAAGTTATCACTTAGCCTCTTTGACATTTAGTTTCCAGTTTTCTCATCTGTAAAAAGATGGAGATGGGCGCATCTCCTCTGACTCTAAATGTAATGATCCAAAGCAAGGCTCAGCCCGAGGCCTCACCATGGAGAAGCCAGGAAAACTATAACAGAACTCATCCTCAATAGAGAATGGAGAAAGGAGGAGGGAGTCTCAGCTGATCAGGGAGCAATCAAGGGAAGCCCAGGACAAAGCCAGGATTGTGTTGGAAACTGAACCTGGCTAGCATTGCTCTGTTGACAGGGATAATAAGAAAACTAAAAATTTTTTAATATCAAAAAACAAACTGAAGGTCAGAACTTTTTATAATTTGAAATTAGATAATAGAATAATTTTTTCTTTTTACTATGTATAATAATGAATTTTATTTAATTCTACATTGACAATAACTAACACAAGTTTTACTAAAAAAAGAAAAAGAAAAATATTTAAAATTCTGTAAAACTATAAAAATTGTCTTAATTTCAGGGAGGTAGAAGAAAATACTGAAAAACAGGGAGAGATATCTGATTCTTTAGATTATCTTGGTTTCATTATGTGTAAAGGAAATTTTTTTTAAACCCTTACTGTAGCATACCAGGCATCTTAGCATGTTGGAAGTATGATTGATGTGTTGATATTGTATCCTGTATATTCATTTACCAGACACATGGTCAGATCACTTAATGTTCACTGTATGGAAAGGGACAGTCCAAAGGAGTAGCAAAGCACTAGCACATTCCTGAGATCTTAAGTCCTAGTTTTAAGGATTTCACAGTATGAAAAAACTGGGGAAATCAGGATAAGATTTTAAGACAGTCTTAAGTCCTGGCTTCTGAACTAAGACTCCAACAACTGAATATAACAGGTATGAGAAGACAGAGTTTGACCCATATTCCTGAATGGAAAAGCAGGTTACCTCACTGGCCAAGTGCAGGTCTGCTGATCCGTCTCCAATCCCGACCTCCAACACTTTCTCCTCAGGTGTTGTGATCACGTTGTACGCCAAATATAGAGACCCTCCATGGAGTCCTATATTATTTATCTGTGGGTGGGTGGCCTGAGAAGGAGAATGGAGGCCAGAGGAATATGGATGAGTGATAGATAAGGCAGTCAGAGGAAGAGAGGCAGGAATAAAGACTCAGACACCACAAGTTAAAACACGTGGGGAGAAGCGAGCTCCATCATTACCTCTCTAGAAAGAGAAAGCAAGTGGAGAAATTATAAGTATGAAGACCAAGAGAACCTGTGTGGAGCTGAGAGCTCTGGGACATCCCCCATGGGCCACATGGCCAAGAGATTAATGGGGGATGTGCTGGGCAGTCAGACACGAGGAACATAATAGGCCACAGCAAGATCAAGATTGTAAGAGGCCAGAGGGAGAGCAAACCCTGTGAGAGCAAGAGGTGTAAGAGAAGAGAAGGGAAGAGAGGAGGCTCGCACATGTTCCCCAGCCTTTATTGGGGATCTTAGGAATGTCAAGTGGGAGGTGATTAATGAATACGTGACACGATATAGGTTTTTACATTAGAAGCATTGACAATGATGGCATCACAGAGGAGGAGATTAATCCAACCCTCCCTGTGTAAATGAATGTAGTCGGAGCCAGGACTCTGGCTGTCAAAGCCCAGCTCAGGAATTTGCTAGTCCTTTGCTAATCCTTTGAACTGTCCCTTTCCATACAATGAACATCTGACCATGTGTTTGATAAATGAATATATAGGGTACAATATCAATAAATCAATCATACTTCCAAGATGCTAAGATGCCTGGTATGCTACACTTACCTTTCCTCTTGGAGTCAATACTGTGTGTTGGCTCCAAGGCAGAAGAGTGGTAAGGGGGCCACACAGCTGGAAAGTGTCTGAGATCATATTTGAACCTAGGATCTCCAGTCTCTAGGCCTGGCTCTCAATCTACTGAGCTACCCAGCTGGCCCCTGTGAAGGAAATTTTTGAGGGGACTTTGATCCCGAGGATAGAATAGAAGCTCTGATGCCCTCTATAATTAGCAGAAAAAGCCAGCAATAGAGATAAGGATCATGAGGCAGAAGGAAGGATGAGTGTCTTCTAGACTGCCTCCCTGGGTGACCCAGGCAAAAGAGAAAGGCCACAGTTAGCTCATGAGGTGTGACATGTGAGAGTCATTGGGTAGAGAGAAAATTTGATAAACTGAGGCAAGATCACTTTTTGATCTCATGACTTCTGAGCTAAGGCTGACTGGCAGGTCCACATGACTACTGCAGAGCAGCAAGCTACATGGAGAAGCTAGAAAAGTAACCTTTCTCTCTCTCTCTCTCTCTCTCTCTCTCTCTCTCTCTCTCTCTCTCTCTCTCTCTCTCTCTCTCTCTCTCTCTCTCTCTCTCTCTTCTCTCTCTGTCTTTCCCTCCTTTCCCCCTACTCTTTTCTGATTAAATAAAAATCATTAAATGTACAGCCAGTCTCAATTTTAATCTTACAATTAAATCTGACCTTTGAGGCAAGATTATGGCTTTCTTGGCTCCCTTCAATGATCATCTCAAGAATCACTTCCTTCTACAGGGAGATCCTGATCCTCCTAATTGTTAACTCTCTCCCTCCTCAATTTATTTTATTCCTCCTTGAGGGTAAGTCTATCTTTCTGGTCTTTTTTTGTCTTGTATGCCCAGTGCCTCCAACATAGTAGAAAATATTGAAAAAATACTTGTTAAATTGGATTGATTATGGGCTGGAAATTCTGGTGCTTGTAGTGATCATCCATCTTTGTGGCTCAGTCCTTTCAGTTTTGTCTGACTCAATGAGGATATTAGAGGGCTTCTATCTAGTAATACCACTACTAGATCCGTATTCCAAAGAGATTTTTTTTTTAAAGGGAAAGGAGCTACTTGAACAAAGATAGTTTAGCAGCTCTTTTTGTGATACCAAAGAATTAGAAAACAAGTGGATGTCCATGGGTTGGGAAATGGCTGAACAAATTGTGGTAGATGATGGTGATGGAATACTACTGTGCTATAAGAAATTATAAACAGGATGATTCAGAAAAAGCTGGAAAGATCTACTTGATCTGATGCAGAATGAAATAAACAGGAGAATACTATAAACAGTAACAGAAATATTGGACTATGATCAACTATGAAAGACTTAGCTATTCTCAGCAATACAGTAATCCAGGACAATTCTGAGGGGCTTATGACAAAGAATGCTGTCCACCTCCAGGGACAGAACTATGGGAGTCTGAATGTAGATCAAAGCATAATGTTTTTCACTTTAGTTTAGTTATGTTTCTATTTTGGAGTTTTGGTTTTATATGAATATTCTCTTACAACAATGAACAATATAGAACTATGTTTTGCAAGATAATGCATGGGTTACCAGATCAAATTGCTTACCATCACTGGGAGAAGGCAAGGAAGGGAGGGAGGGAGGGAAGGAGATAATTTAGATCTTATAACTTTAGAAAACATGGAAAATTGTTATTACATTTAATTGGGAAAATAAAATACCTTAAAATTAAAAAAAAGATACTGGAGTGGTTTGTCATTTCTTTTATAGATGAGGAAACTGAGGCAAACAAGCTTAAGTAACTTGCCCAAGATCAAACAGCTAGTAAGTGTCTGAGGCTGGATTTGAACTCAAATCTTCCTGACTCTAAGCCCAATACTCTATCCACTGTTCCTCCTAACTGTTTAGCAAGTATCTGTACCTTCAGGTCATTGAAAAAGAACTCAGAAGACCAGAAGAAAATAGTGCTTGGTCCCCCTGTAGGCCCTACTTGCTGTTTTATAAATATGACTACTTAGAATATATTGTGATAGAGAGGAATGGGTACTTAGTATAATCTGCTGGCATCCACACAAGATTAAAAAGTATAGAGGAAGGAAGATCCCAGTACTTACAGAAGAATATAATGGAAAATAGGGCGAGTTGTTCAGGATGAGAGGGCATGGATGGATTTCTGATCTTCATCAGTAGAAAGAATACATACATGAAGGAGACCACAGATACATCCAAGTACTTAGTTACAGGTTGTGGTGTTTGTCAGATAGTCATTCTAATAGAAACCCCGATTGGCCTTGAGGGTTTTCCCCAACATCACATGGAGCTATATTAAAAGAACTTTAGAGAAAAGGGGAATGAACTCTTAACTAAGTGACAATTAATATTTTTATTTTTTTGAGGCAAACAGGGTTAAGTGACTTGTCCAGGGTCACACAACTATTAAGTATCTGAAGTCAGATATAAAATCAGGTCTTCTTGCCCTGACTTCAAGCTAGGCACTCTATCCATTGTCTCACCTAACTGCCTGATTTGATTTGAGTAGAAGTGGATTTCTTTTTTTAAAAAGTTTAAAAAATATATCTATTTTAGCATCATAATCATTTCCTTATGCATCTTTATTCCCTATCTCTAATACTAAAACCTTCTCTCTCCTCTTTTTACATTTTTTAATGAACAAAAATCTATTTTCTCTCACTCTCCCTCCTAATAAAAGAAAAAGAAGAAAACCCTTCTAAGAAATATGCATAACCAAGCAAAAGAAATTTCCTCATTGGCCAAAGTTTTAAAAAATGTTTCATGATGCACCCCAAGTCCATTGCCTCTTTGTCAAAAGATGGGTAGCAAATATTACCATCAGATTTCTAGAATAATGGTTTAATCTTTTCATTCATCAGGATTTTTGTCTTTCAAATATATTTGCCTTAACAATGTTGTTATTGTATAAATTAGAACTCCCTCTTGTAATAAGGAAAAACAGAGTACCAACTAATGTAACAACTGTTTTTATGCTTCCTATCCTGGCATTTATACTCATCTGAGGTCTAGATTCAAAATGGTCTTTACATTTAGTTTGTGTTCAGTTGCCTTTTTGTGTTGTTTATATTTGCATTACTGTAGTCATCTATTTTGTTCTCCTGATTCGGTTTGCTTCAGTCTTTAGAGGTTTATGAAATATTTCTTGGAGTTCTTCATCTTTTACAGGGCAAAAATATTCCAATATGTTCCATTGTGAGTAAGATTGCAACAAAGGCAGTTTTCTCCAGGGCAAGACACGATTTTAATAACAGCTGTACATAAACATTTGTAAAATGGATTATGTGGCAAAAGCCAGGGACCTGAGCATGATTGATTTATTGGTTGGATTAGCAGTAATCAAGAAATTGGATCTATGGCTTCTCTCTCTCTCTCAATGACTAAAGTCTTGGGATGGAGGCCAATGGGGTCTTTTAAACCTAGATGTATCTCCCTTCTCCCTTGGCAAAGGTAAGGCAATCCCAATTGGTAGGTGTGTTGGCCCTCAGGTATGGATAATTACACCCCTCTCTGGCAATTAAGGAATATTAATTGCTTGATGGGCATCAACAGCTACTAGTATTCTTGGCTAGAAAACAAAACCACCCCAAACTGGATTTCCTTCTTTTAGCCTTCCTCTTGGGAGACCAAATCATCCCTAATTTTGAAAAGGAGAAGCCAGGAGAGTAGAGTTGTTCCCTGGGGGAGGGACCAGCCATCTTTACTTTGGGGTAAACAGAAGGAGTGAAATCCCACTTAAACTAGTTAACAATCAAATGCCTCCAGGCCTAGGAGTGCTCCTATTCCCCAACCTTGCCTTAGTTTGAATTGGGAGAAGTCTCCTTTTGAGTTAGGCTAAAAGAAAATGTTTTTTTCTCTTTTTTAAAATTTAATTTTTATTGTCATGCAAAGCACACTTCCATATTGGTCACTGTTGTAAGAGTACACTCATACTCAACCAGAACCCCAAAATAAAACCATAAATACACTGATGTGAAAGACAAGTCCAACAGTTCTATCTCTAGATAGCATTCCCCATCAGAAGTCTTTCAGGATTATCCCAGATCATTGCACTGCTGAGAGGAGCCACGTTTTCACAGATAATCATCATCCAGTATTGCTGCTACTGTGCTCTCCCAGTTCTGCTTATTTTGCTCTGTGTCACTGCCTGCAGATCTTTCCAGCTTCTTCTGAAATCATCGTGCTTATCATTTCTTATAGCACAGTAGTACCCCATCACCATCATATACCACAATTTGTTCAGTCACTCCCCAATGAATGGGCATCCCCTCAATTTCCAGTTCTTTGCCACCACAAAAAGGGCTGCTGTAAATACTTTTGCATAAGTAGGTGCTTTCTCCTTTTTTATTATCTCTTTGGTATACAGACCCAATAATGGTATTACAGGATCGTAGGGAATGCAGTTTTATAGCCCTTTGGGTATAGTTCCAAACTGCCAAGAGAAAAGGCTTTGACAAATTAGGAAAAAGGACGGATTACAGAGAAATATTAATTATAGATTATAATTATATAGATATAGATATATAATATAATCTAATAATTATAGAATGATACAGATAATATTAGTTTTCCTTGGTTCCCATGCCAAGATTTACCCAATTATTTCCCAATCAATGGATTTATATTCATTTTCTAATGAACTGAATGAAAAGCAATCTCATAACATATAGTTCTTCCAGAATAGGATCAACGTTACTCTTTGCAAAACAGTGATCTAATACCAATACAGCCTTATTGCCAGTTTGGGTCTATGAGGCAAGTCATTAGCCATATGTGAACCTCCTAAAGAGCTCTGTTTAATCTTATTGACCAGAATATCAAAACATTACCTTTAAGTCACTCCAGGATTTAGAGGAGTTCAGCAATAATTAAAGGGAGGTGGCACTGGTGTCTTCCTTCACACCTACTCGACAAATTGACTTAGAAGATGCTATAGAGACCATACAGTAACAGCACAAAATGGCAGGCACTTGGGAATGTAGGGTGCATCCCTACCTCCCGGAATTCACTCTCTCACTAGTCAAAATGTAATCGATGAAAGCTAATCTTTGGGTTTGGTATAAAAGAGGGCAAGAAAAAGGGTAGGCAGTTTTGAGGTGGGAAGAGCTAAGTTTTAACTTCTTCTCTGAGGGTTATGCAGACTTAGAACTGGACTGTATCTTAAAGGTTAAGTAGTTCAAGCCCTTATTTTAGAGATGTGGCATTTGAAGCACAAAGACATTAAAGCGTGGTCAGACCTGGGAGGTGCCAAGGCCATTCACCGCATCATCTTGATTTGTCCTGCCGCTGTGATGAGGGACTCTAGGCTTCTTGTTATACCCCCAAATTATAGGAGTGCTTCAGGAAGCAGGAAAATTCCTTTGCTTCCTTGTATTCCTTGTTAATTTTGAGGAAAGGGTAGGCCTGGACTTCAAAGGCTAATGATAAGAAAGACCCTTGAGAGGATTATGCCCCTTGGATTCTCTCCTAGGTTTCAAGATGGTCACAGAAATACACCTCCAGGCTATACTTTGATACCATTGAGTAGTATCTAAGACATCTATTTGTCCCCTAAACTATGAGAGTCATCCCCTATGTTTTCAGGACCCTGGTCAGATGAGCCCCCCCCCCCACTTTTGCCTGAATTCATACCCTCCTCCAGTCATGTATCACCTACTGTAAATAGAATATAAAAATCCCAGAACTGATCCCTTCGAGGAGGCAATTTTCCATCTATGCTGTCCTCCCAGCCAAATTCAACATGAATTCCAAATGAATAGATTTCTCTTTTTATTTCTTTTTTTTTAAAACCCTTACCTTTTGTCTTGAAATCAATATTGGTTCCAAGGCAAAAGGGTGGTAAGGGCTAGGCAATGGGGGCCAAGTGACTTGCCCAGGATCACACAGCTGGGAAGTGTCTGAGGCCACATTTGAACCTAGGACCTCCCATTTCTAGGACTGGCTCTCAATTCACTGAGCCACCCAGATACCCCCTCTCTTTTTATTTCTAAGCTAAGTTATGGAGTCTTGCATTCTTTTCTTTTTTTTTAACCTTTACCTTCCGTCTTGGAGTCAATACTGTGTATTGGCTCCAAGGCAGAAGAGTGGCAAGGACTAGGCAATGGGGGTCACACAGCTGGGAAGTGTCTGAGGCCAGATTTGAACCTAGGACCTCCCATCTCTAGGACTGGCTCTCAATTCACTGAGCTACCCAGCTGCCCCCGAGTCTTGCATTCTTACAAAGAGTACCTATCCCGAACTTTAGGGGGTTCACCTTAAGCTCCCCACAACAACTGGATCTCAATGATTTTGTAAGACAGAAATGAGTCTAATGACCTTGAACAACTCTGCCTCACTTCAATCCAATTCATGCAGCAAGTTAACACATTACGTCTTTGAAAATGAAAGACTAAGAAGTGATTTGCTCAAAATAATATAGGTAGTAAGAGAGTCAGGATTTGAATCAAGTTCCTCTGACTAGGAAACTACCATTCTACAAAATAGGAATAATAATATGTGCTGTACCTTCCTCATTAGGCTGTTGGAAGAAAAAGAACTCTGAAATGTAAATGATGGTTTTTATTATAGTACTTAAAAGCAGCAGCCAGATATTTTCAAGAAATAAAATCAAGTATTTCCTTCTTAAGTGATGCTTAGGCATTACCAAATGGGTACAATAAAGCTGATTTGATTTTCTCAAAAGGGTTTTTCTTCATATTATTATGAAAGACAGCATGATGTCCTAGAAAGGGCTCTGGTCTAGGAATGAGAAGAACTGCATGCTATGGAGCAAGCAATAAATGTTCATTAAGCATCTGCCATGTGCCAGGCACTGTGCTAGGCACTGGTGATACAAAGACACCAGTGAAATCATTACTACTACCAAAAAATGCCCTCTCTATTGGAGGACAGAACACCTTCATATTTAGACATATACAAAATGAATAGAAGGGACTTTTGAGGGGAGGCACCAGTAGCTCTGGGGAGCAGACAGTACTCCAGTTCTGCCAATGGCAGAGATGCCTTTGGCAGTCCTTTCCCCCCCTTCTATGTCTTTTAACATATCAAGGGCATCATGTTGACACTCAGCTGTCTGTGTGCTGTCCCATTCTCTTTTAAGTATGGCAGACTAGATGGTTACCAAGGCCTTCCATCTTTAAAATTTGGTGATTCTGCAACTACACAGCTGACTTATCTCCTTTTTCCTCCTCTAAAATGCTTTCAATATCATTTTGTGTGTGTGTGTGTGTGTGTTAGTGATCATTGATAAAATGCTACCACCAACCTATATCCACAATGCATCTTTCCACAGCTCGGAGTTATTCCTAATACCCAATCCAGTTGTTTGCAATCCTCCAGTAAAGTTCAAACATTTGATCCCATTGATGGCTCATTGATGGTCTAAGTGTGTGTTTTATAAGCCCAGCAAAATTTGGCTCTTCAGATTCATCACCAGATTGGCTGGAGGGTGATGAAATGTTTTGGTTTTTTTTTGGTCTTGGCAATTGCCCAAGACCACTCATTGAAGTTTTTAGAAGGGCTGCAATCTGCACCATCTAGGGAAGTGTTCACACTGTCAAAATTAGATCCTTGAAGTATTAGAAGTATATTTTAAATTTCATACATTCTAAAAATCTCTAAAAATTGAGATGTATATAACAATATAACATTATTATTATCATTTGATAACATATAAAATGCGTTCATATGGATTATGCCTTTAACCATGGATTACTTCCAGGCTTAGTTGAAAGCATTTTTTATTTCAAAGCTCTTAGTCTTATAAATAATTTAGAAAAGATTCTAACATAAATGCACTTATGAACCATTGTACTGCCTAGTATTTTTGTTAGTACTTTAGCAACACCTAATGGACAGTTAACATTATTACATGTACAAGTCAAAGTTTTTCCATATCACTGGGACATTTCAAATATAATTCTGCCAAAATTTAAAGAGTAAAACAGATATCTTTAGACCAAGCAATACTCACCTAGTCCCTTCATTATTTTCATGTTCTTTTAATTCATAAATTCATTAAAAAACTTCATTAACTATCTAAAATATGCTTTGATGTGTGTGATATGTCTTCTTTCATGCCATGAGGAATATGGAAACACATATTGCATACAGCACTGTATAATCTATATCAGAATATTTGCTGCCTCTGGGAGGGCTGGGGAAGAGAGAGAGGGAGAGACTCTGAACTGCACAATGTCGGATAACAATCATCAAAAATTGTTTCTACATGTAATTGAAAAAAGTTTAACAATAAGTAAATTAAAATATGCGTTGGTATTTTTTAGGATTCATTCATTTCAGGATCAACCAGAGAAACAGAAAATACCATTAGGAATTAGGTCTGTATAAAATCATACAAATGGTTTATTAGGACAACTAGTGGCACAGTGTCTATTGATAGAGTGTCAGGACAGGAGTCAGGAAGATTCATCTTTATGATTCCAAATCTGGCCTTGACACTAATCATATGACCCAACACAAGCCACTTAATAGCATTTGCCTCAGTTTCCTCATCTGAAAAATGAGCTAAATAAGGAAATGGTAAACCACTGCATAACTATATCAAGGCAATCCCAAGTAGCATTAGAAAGAGTCAGACATGCCTGAAAAGGACCTAACAACAAAATTCCGCTCCATCTATCATGGTCCTGGCTCTCAGCAGCTCTCAGCTCTCTTTCTGTCTCCATTCTTGCCCCTGCCCCTCTGCATTTCGTGCATCCCACTTTCCCTATTGAAACCCTTGTTGGTGGCTCCTCATTGCATAGGAGATAAAGTAAAGACATGCTTCTGGCATTCAAAAGTCATCTAAACAGGTCCCTGCAAACCTTTTTAGTCTACTCACATTGCTCCCTCTCATTTATTTCTTTTGATAATATGATACCACGCCACTTTGTGATCAAATCATTTTCCACTGTGTAGCCCTCTCTTGTCTATGACATCACCCTGCTTGTCCTTTTCTGTGATTTCCCCAGGTTAGTGACCTCCCCTTCAGGAGCACTTTTGCCTAGACCTCTCCTTTGCCCCAATTACATTCTCCCTTACAACAGTTATTTGCTTATAGATCTCTCCCTTTTGAATTGCAAGTTCTTTAAGAACAGGGGATGTCTTATCATTGGAACCAGAGTATCATTCATAGTCCTTAAGTACATCTGCAATTATATCCCATTTCCTTTGGTTACATATTCCTCTGGCAAATAAGAATGAGCTGAAGTCAGGTACATGTGACTTCAATTTGACACTTAGTGGCTTTGTGACTGAGCAAATCACTTAACATCTGTTTTCTTCAGTTTCCTCAACTGTAAAATGGGATAATAATAGTCCCTAGCTCACAGGGTTGTGGTGAGGATCAAATGAGATATTTGTATAAAGTGCTTGGCATGGGAACAGCTAGGTGGTGCAGTGGATACAGTGCCAAGCCGAAGTCAGGAAGACATCTCTCCAAGTTCAAATTTGGCCCCAGACATGTACTAGCTGTGGTGACCCTGGGCAAGTCATTTAGCCCTGTTGCCCCCAAAATAATAATGATAAAAAAAAGTTCTTAGCATACTGCCTGGAAATATAGTAGGCAGTAGGTACATGTTTGTTTTTTTTTTTACTTCCTCTTTCACTTCTGGTTTGGATTTTCTACTCCCTCTTCATCTCTTAGAGGCAGAAGGTCCTTAGAGATCACTGAGAGGTGGTGGTTTCCCTTCCTTGGGGTAGGATAGGTTAGAGTTCCTATCATGTATAGGTTAGGACTAGGAAGTCACTGAGGTCCCTTCCAACTCTCAAATTCTATGATCTTGCAATTTTTTAAAAGCATCTTTTTCCTGATTCTTTCACTTTTTAAAAGTAAATTTGAATTTTGATTCAGAAATTTTAAAATTCAACAATTTTATAAAGGGATCAATGGACCCTTGAAGTCATTGTTAGGCAATGCAGCCTTAAAAGCAAATTTGGTTTAGTCCTTTTTAAGATGATTTGGGGAGTGGACTCAAAGACCTATGATTCCACCTGAATAAGAATTCCTAGTTTCTCTACAACTGTTCTTCAATTAATGGTCATAAGAAGAGCATTTATCTAGAGCTCTGAGAGACTTCCCATGGTTCTCACAGCCAGTATGCTTCAGAGTTGGAGACTTGAACACAGGTCTTGCTTGAGTCTCAAGGATGTTGCTTAGTCTTCTTCCTTGTGTTTTTTTCAATCTCCCTAGATAATCCCTTTATTTCCTGCAAAGGTTGACTAAAACTTTTGTTTTGATAATAGTTATATTTGTAAATGACATTACATTCTCTGCCCTTTCTTCCTCCCTCTTATTTTTTATTTTATTTTTCATTTTTAAATTAATTAATTAATTTAGAATATTGTCCCATGGTTACACGATTCATATTCTTTCTCTCCTCTCCTCTTTCCCCCTCCCAGAGCTGACAAGCATTTCCACTGGGTTTTACATGTATCATTGTTCAAATCCTATTTCTATATTATTAATATTTGCAATAGAGTGATTATTTAAAGTCAACATTCTCAGTCATATCCCCATTGAACCATGTAATCAATCATATGTTTTTCTTCTGCATTTATGCTCCCACAGTTCTTCCTCTGGATGTGGTTAGAGTTCTTTCTCATAAGTCCCTCAGAATTGTCCTGGATCATTGCTGTTAGTAGAGAAGTCCACTGCATTCAATTGTACCACAGTGTATCAGTCTCTGTCTATGATTTATTCCTGGTTCTGCTCCTTTTGCTGTACATCAATTCCTGGAGGTCTTTCCAGTTCACATGTAATTCCTCCAGTTCATTATTCCCTTCAACACAATAGTATATAATCACCATCAGATACCACAATTTGTTCAGCCATTTCCCAATCAATGGACACTCTCTCATTTTCCAAAATTTTGCCAACACAAAGAGTGAAGCTATGAATATTCTTGTACAAGTCTTTTTCCTTATTATCTCTTTGGGGTACAAACCCAGCAATGCTATGGCTGGATGGATCAAAGGGCAGACAGTCTTTTAACACCCTTTGGGCATAGTTCCAAATTGCCTTCCAGGATGGTTGGATCAATTCACAACTCCACCAGCAATACATTAGTGTCCCAGTTTTGCCACATGCCCTCTAACATTTATTACTTTTCTTTGCTGTCCTATTGGCCAATCTGCTAGGTGTGAAGTGGCACCTCAGAGTTGTTTTGATTTGCATTTTTCTTGATCATAAGAGATTTAGAACACTTTTCTATGTTTATTGATAGTTTTGATTTCTTTATCTGAAAACTGCCTATTCATGTCCCTTGCCCATTTTTCAATTGGAGAATAACTTGATTTTTTTGGTACAATTAACTTAGTTTCTTATAAATTTGAAAAATTAGGCCTTTGTCAGAAATTTTTATTATAATGATTTCCCCCCCAATTTTTTGCTTCCCTTCTAATTTTGGTTGCATTGGTTTTGTTTGTACAAAATCTTTTTAATTTAATGTAATCAAAATGCTTCATTTTATATTTTGTGATATTCTCTATCTCTTGCTTGGTTTTAAATTCTTTTCTTTCCCATAGATCTGACAGGTTTACTATTCTATGTTCTCCTAATTTACTTATAATTTCCTTCTTTATATTTAAGTCATTTACTAATTCTAAATTTATCTTGGTGTAGGGTGTGAGATGTTGATCTAAACCTAATCTCTCCCATACCGTTTCCCAATTTTCCCAGCAGTTTTTGTCAAACAGTGGGTTCTTGTCCCCAAAGCTGGGATCTTTGGGTTTATCATACACTATCTTGCTGAAGTCATTTACCCCAAGTCTATTCCATTGATCTTCCCTTCTGTCTCTTAGCCAGTACCATATTGTTTTCATGATCATGGTTTTATAGTACAGTTTAAGATCTGGTGCTGTTAAGGCCCCAGCCTTCACATTTTTAAAAAATTAGTTTCTTTGATAGTTTTGATTTTGTTATATATATTTTTTTCTAATTCAATAAAAAGTTTCTTGGTCATTTGATAGGTATGGTCCTGAATAAGTAAGTTAATTTGGGTAGGATTGTAATTTTTATCATCTTTTATTTAGAAAAGAGAGAGGAAAAACCATTTTGTAATGCCAACCAACATATCAAAAAAGTCCGACATTATGTGCCACTCTCTTAATCCCTCAGAATTGCCAGGAAAGGTGAGGGAGGTGCCTTCTCACCAAATTAGCTTTCAAAACCCGGCTCAAGTCCTATCTCCTCCATGAAGCTTTCCCTGCCTACTGTGGTTTATCAGAAGCAGTGAATCTGGAGTCTTTGCTCAGCTACTATCTACACCCATGACCTTGAATAAGTGGTTTCCCTTCTCTATTTTCTTATCTGTAAAATAAGGACTTGAGCTCAGTGGACATTTCCAGCTCTAAATTGAGTTTGCAATTTTACTCCCTGAATTTCTGGCTCCTTCAGTTATAAAATGTGCAAGGTAAACTAAAATAATTTTCAGAGTTTTTTTGACTCAGAATCCTGTATTCCTACTGACAGTTCTACTCAGTGTAAAAAACACTGCCTCATATTCTGGAAATGTTAGAGTGATTTATCCCTTTATTAAAAAAAACAACAACACAAAAACCTCCTGGTAATGAAAGTCTTTTATATGGCATATGGTGATCTATGACATGCAGCCACATTAAAAAAACAAAAACAAAAAAACTCTCCCATTCTTCAATTTAGGTACCCAAATCTTCAGATCCATTTTTTTCCTCCCCTGTCTCACCAAGGCAAAGTAGCAAAGATGGAATAATGGGTTTACACAGTGAAACTTATGGGATAATAATTTATAAAACACACACACACAATGTTATACCTTGCAAAGTACTTCCCAAACAATACTCCTTTGAGATAGCCAGTGAAAGTATTATTATTCATAATTTAGAGATAAAAGAAACGGAGGTGCTAGGAGGTTAAATGACATGTTCATGATCACTGTAGTAAGAGATTTCTAGCAGGGCATAATAGGGAAAGCTGACAGCATAAGGCCCTGCAGACCAACATTCCACTCAGAACTCCCAGAAACTGGGACTAGAGACAGAGCAGTTGCAGAAAGCTGTTGGTAAACTCTGGAAGAGTGAGGTTGCTTTTCTCTAGCAGTCAAGAGAGCCCAGGGCTGCTATCTGGTTATTTCTGGGGTGGACCCAGAGAGCCAGTGGTCCCTTTTCCTTTGGGCTTCCTTGTTTCCTGCCTGTCCCTGCTACTGGAGCTGGTGCTACTGCTGTGGAGAAGATTTCATCAGAGTTGTTACAGGGATTTCTGATTGACCCAAAGGAGAGTTAAAGGAAGGGTTCAAACTATATATAAATTAACAGTTTATTTATCTAAAGGGAGAAAGAAAGAAGGGATCAGGGAATAGCTAACTTATAACCCACTTAGACTTTAAACCCCTTATACTTATATAATTATTCTAAACTAAATTTCTAAAGTAATACTTAAGGTTAAGGGGGTTTTGTTAGGAACAGGTCCAGGGACAACTGGGCCAAAGAACCTTACAACACTGGAGTCCTCCTTTGGGTCAAACAGCAATCCCAGAACTTTCCTTTCGCTTACACAGCCACTGTAGTTCAGACCCTCATCAGGTGGACTGTTGAATCTGCTTCCTAATTAGCCTTACATCTTACCTCATTGCAATTTATGCTCCAAACTGCCAAAATGATTTTCCTAGTGTACAAATTGGAACACATAACTTCCTTACCCAATGAACTCCAATGGCTGATACCTCTTGGAACAAATGTAAACTCCTCTGGCATTAAGAACCTTTCACAATCTGGCCTGACTCTACTCTTCCTGGAGAATTACATACTAGGCCCCTTCATGCCCATTAGAGTCCAGTCAAACTATTTACCTTCAGTTTCTCTGGTATTGTCCTCTATTTCCCATCTCCAGGCAGATCACCCAATTGTCCTCCTGCCTCTCAGAATCCCTAGTTTCCTTTAAGGCTCAACCATGTGCCACCCTTGTACATGTTTTTTTTTTCTTCCTAATCTTCCTTTCTGCTAGTGTCTTCTTCTCAAAATTATCTTCCATTTTGCAGACTGTATAGGAATGAAATTAAATAAAAGGAATACCTATAAAATCTCTACATGCCAAGCACCATGCTAAACTCTGGGGATACCAATCCTATATGTGTGTATTGAAATAGTTAATAAACTACTTCTAAATATTATCTGACTTAACTGTTAGGTTCAGGTATGATGTTTAGGGCCAGTGTAATAGCAAGGGGAACTTAAAAGGAGAAGGAACCAGTGAACAGCTGTTTTGGGGGACTGAGTTCTGTGTGACACTTCCTCTTTCTTTCCAATGAGCTAAGCAGCCACTAATGGAGTCAGTTAGTCAGTCAAACTAGAGGGTAAGTCTACTCCCCGCAGTTTCCTTCTAAACTTGATGGATGGAAATTCCCCTTCTATTATATAAACTCTGAATCAATTCTGTTATAATTCAAAGTATCTAATTTATTTTGAAAGGAAGCGAAAGGGCAGAGGGAAAAGAGGAAGGTACCTACTATCTCTTTCCTATGGCAACTTTTGAAGGTTTGACCAAAATTCTCTCTAGGGAATATGGCTCTGAGTTCCCCTAAGGGGGAAAATATAGTCTCTATTCCAAAGGTTGTCTTCAGTTGGGCATGAAGAACTTCAGTTCAGTTCAGGTAAAGGGATATGAGATGAGTACTTCTCCATCTAGCTCCCTCAGAGTCCTAGATAAGAAGAGCCAATCTTTTTGGCTCCAACTGCCCTTGAATCTTCATGGAACTCTCCCATCCCCTGCAGGTCATATGAGGGTTCCATTTGTTCCTCCTGAAGCATCTTCTTCAAATTTCTGATTTTCTTTGCTTTTGGCCATTCCCTTATTCATATCAGTAAGCTGGTTTGGGGAAGGGTAGTCAAGTTGAGGTCCTGTTAGAGCCAGGCTCTGAGCTAATAAATACAAACAAAATATATAAACACTGGACAGGTGGATTTAATACATAAAGGAAAGGTGGAAAGGGGATTTGGGGTTTTCTAATCAAATTTACTCTATTCCCACCAGATCTAATTAACCCTTCAAAAGGATTTTTCTGTAGAAATTCCTTACTCTCCCTAACCCAAATCTACAATCCCTAATCCTAACTACCCCTCACTTATACCTCCCTTTGATAGAATTAAGGAAAAGGGTCTGTATAAGGATTTGCTAAGGCCAGGGAAGGTCTTAGATCCACAAGGATTCAGACTTGATCTCATGGTCTTGTAGCTGGATCAGTTTCACCATGATGTCAAATAGTAAAACAGGAACTCAGGAAACCAGGAAAAAGGATAGACTCCAAGAAAAAACTACAGCTGGTACCTCCAGAGTCTTTCCAGAGAGCCCCAACTATCTTTTCTCCCAGCCTAAACCCCTTCCAAAATTTTGGAATCTTCCTGTTAGTCTCAAGCCACTTCCCTGCAAAATCTCACTATATTCCTTACAACAGTATATATATTATACACACATGTATGTACACACACACACACACACACACACACACACATACCCTCTCTAATCTGTCCACCAATCAACCATCCATCCATCCATCCATCCATCCATCTTTCTACAGTGCCCACTACTTTTAATTTTAGTTTTAGACCACTGCCTAAAGCACTAAGAAATAAAAATACTAGATCAGGGACACTGGGCTAGAGTATGTCAGAAATAGGACTTGAAACAATTCCACTGGGCCAAGACAAGGATTATATTTGATACTGGGAGAGGGAATCACTGGAGTATACTGAGTAGTGAGGGGCAACTTTTAGGTAGCAAGGTAAGTCTGGAAGACTTGGGTTCAAATGTGGCCTCAGATATTTTCTAGCTGTGTGATCCTGAACAAGTCACTTAACCCTGATTACTTAGTCTTTACTGTTATTCCATCTTAGAACTGATACTTAAGTATGGATTCTAAGAGAGGGGTTAAAAACAACCCCTGGAACTATGAGTAGTGGGGTGTGTGGGAAGAGATTTGTGGAAAACTGACTCACCAGCAGGCTATTGTGATAACTCAGGCACAAGGAGATGAGGTGGCTAGCAGAGTTCATGAACACAGAGGTGGTACACTACCGGGTGATGGCAAAACCAAGGGTACGACCCTGTGTGTGCCTGAGGTTGGGTGGAGAAGCAGGTCATGGGAAATGAGCAAGTTGAGGAACTGGGTATTTGGACATTGGCGGAAGCATCAGTATATATGGATATGATATTGATATGAAGTCCTCTAGCAGGAGGGCTCGAATGGGGGCGAAGTGAAAGACAGAGGAGGGCTGAATTTACTGAGGAAGAAAGAAGGGTCCGAGGCTTGATAAACAACAGCTACCTCTGATTAAGGTGCCAGGTGTGAACTGCCTGACTCAAAGGATGGTAGTGGAAGGGCCCAGAATCAGTCATGGGGAACAAGCACTCCAACACCCATATCAACCCGGGAATGAGCTAGAAAGGGTGGCCAGGGAAGCTGTGCCATTAAGAGGAAGCCAAGCCTTGCTGTGACTCAGATATTAAGAATAGGAAAAGAACAATTAAGATGGAAGCATTTGCTGCATCTAGAACCAGCATTCCAGAAGGCATAGTTTGGTAGGTTCTTTTTAAGACTTTGGGAGAAGGAAAGTTTAAGGAATCAGGAGTGGAGAATGGGATTTGGAATCCCTGGAATAGGGAGGGCCTGGCCAGGTGAGTCATTAAGTGAACACTTTAGAGATTTTCAGGTGGTAGTAGTGTAATCCCAGGGGAACAGTTGGGAGACAGCGATTTAGGAGGAGGAGCAGCCAGAACCTGGAGCAGAGTGATGCTTCCCCCAAGGAGGCCGAGCTGGAAGCTGGATGGAACGGGCCTGCTTTTCCCCTTGGAAGCTGGAATCAGCAGGAGATGTGTATGATGGGACACACCTGTCTCTCTTCATTCCTTCAATCCAGTATGAGCCCTACTTACCAGGACCTGGTGTCAGTCGGGTTATGGGGGGCATTCTAGAAAAAACACCAGATTTGTACACAGCACCTGGGGCCGAATCCTGGCTCTGCTAACTGTGCAACATGGGGCATGCTGTGTCGCTCTGGGCTTGTTTTCTCCTACTAACTATGAATGCTGAATATTGTAAGTGACCAAAACCGATCATGATGGAGCGAGGAATGGCAAATGGAACAATGTGATTAGCATTTATAGAATACTTTAAGGTTTTAATCCTCATGTGAGAAAGATGGCATTTCCCCCACTTTACAGATGAGGAAACTGAGCGGGTTAAGTGATTGACACAGGATCCGTAATTGAAGGCAGGATTTAAATTCAGGTCTTCCTAATAAGTCCAGCATTCAGTATCCAATGTGCCACCGAGTTCAAACCATATTGCTAGGCCATGCAGTGAACAGAGCACTAGGTAAGAGAGAGGCCTTTAAAAAAAGGAGGAAATCAGTCTGTGAAGAGTTTTCCAGATGGCCGTGACAGACCTGCTGTTTCATAAAGAGCACTTGGGCAGCTGTGCGAGGACTGGATTGGAGTGTACCAACGGGGTGGGATGAAATGGGGCGGGGTGCTGCTCTAGTCCAGGCTGGAGGGACGAGGGCTTGATCTAGGTGGTGCATGGTTGAGTCTGGGCAGTGCTGTGAGGAAGGATGTGACAAAATTTGACAATGACTCGATAGGTGGGGGGGAATGAGAGTGAAAAGTCAAGGATGACACCAAGGTGTCAGTCAACAAGCATTTATTAAACCCCATTGTACCAGGCAGTATGCTAGGTGTGTAGGGTTACAAAGACAAGTGAAATAGTTCCTGCCCTCCAAGAGCTTACATTCTAGAAAGAAGGGGAGAATATTTAAGTACATACAACACAAATGCAAAATAAATACATGATCTTTTGGGGAGGAAAGCATTTATCAATGGGGTGATTAGGAGAAGGCTTTGAGAAGTGGCCCTTGGGCAGGGCTTTAAAGAAAATCAGGGATTAAGTGCAGAGGTGAAGAGAGAGTGCACTCCAGGTCTGAGGGGACAACCTGTGCAGAGGCATGGAGATGGGAAAGGAGGGTTGTGTGGGAGGACCAGCAGGAGTGTGTGACAGGGAGGAATGGCTGTAATAAACCTAGGGAGGTAGGCTGGAATGGAAAGAGATGATTCACCACCGGATGATGACTTTCAGTCACAGAATCTCAAGTGGCTAGTTGATTGTGAAGTTTATTGGTGAAAGGATTATTCATAATGCAATTACAGATATTTTGAAGTATCAGCATATACAGTTATGTCTTTCCTAAGACTAGTTTTTTTCTGTATAAAACATATTTTAAATACAAAATTTATTCTTCGTAAAGGATGTTTAATCCTTTGGCCATCACTATATACACATTTTATGATAAACACAAATAATGGCAGCAATTCAATTGTCATTCATAAATACAAAATTTTATTTGGACTTCATTAGTTTAGAAAGACCACAATGCTTTTCAATGCCACAACATTCAAGACACTCAAAGTTATTCAAATAGGTTACTACTTATTTACTTTAACTAAACAAAGTGCAGCTTAATAAAAGATATACCAAAGATAGAGTTCACAAATTCATTATCAGACCCCCTCCCCCAATCCTCGCAAAAAAAAAAGAAAAAGAAAAAGAAGAATACAGTATATGCTGGACAGAACATAAGCTTCACTTTTTTTTTTAAAAGAGGGTTTTTACTTGTTTCTACCATTAAAAAGGACCAAGATATCAGGCAAATACATATATGTTCCTTGATATAGGAAAAGTATCTTCAAAAAAATTCCTTTAAACAGGATTTGCTTAGAGCAGCAGTGTTATTTTTACACCAGTGATAGTTTCAAATATATCTCTTTTTATGTGATCTCTGTTGTTCTTATAGTGTACAGTCTGTTCATTAAGAAATTGTGGCAGCAATACTGCTGTCGTAGGTCTAAGTCAAGCCCAATATCTCTAACTATAGTGATTTGCTATCATATTAACATACTATCAATAAATATTTTTAAAGGATGGAAATTAAATGGATTTTTGCTTTGCTGCAGAACCACTCCAATGCTACAAAGATGCTACAGCTGAAAAAGTCTTTTGAATAAAGAAAAAAAACACATGATTTATGGAAGCTTTATTCAAAAAATTCTTCAGTTTTTACAAATTTATCTTTAAAATAGTTAGCAAAGCACCAAATACTCTCTTCATACCAGAATAATTTCTGCCATTTTAATATAATTGACAAGAACTATTAAAACATTTATTTGAAGTATTATAGATTTCATTTCTCCCACTCCTTTATATCAGGAGTACTGCAGTTTCCCCAGTGCCTACACAATATTTATAACACTGAGATAATGAGGGAAATATACAAATGTGGGGGGAAATGTGTAACATAGGTAAATCCTACACAGGATTAAATATTTGCATATTTACAGGTTAGTGTGTAGCTCTGACTTGGATAACAAAGTGCGACATGAAATTGTCAAAATGATTGTAGTGCAGAGTTGAACAGATACTCTACCCCCTTCCCAAGAATCTTTTTCACTATGTCCCTAAGAAGCAAATCAACAGCAACGGACATGTGGTCTTGGTGGAGGCAGTTCTGGTGGTATTTCTGGTTCTGGTTGTAAGGAAAGGATGCTGTTGGATAATTCGTTCCTTAAAACATCCAGAGGCATCTTCAAGGTAAGAGGGAAAGAATGCTTAAGTATTTCTTAACAGATGAACCTTTTTACAGTTTTTTTCAAATAGTAAAAATTTAAACAAAAAATAAAATTTCTATTAATCTCCAAATAAGTAATAGCTGTGTAGTAATCCCAAACAAGAGTTGTTATTCCAATTTAAACTACCCTTTAGGGTTTGTGAGGTCTTCTCTTAAAAAGACTCTGGGAAATGGAACTTCATATTAAAATTAAAGCTCATTTAGTTTACTGGGGTGGAGGGGAATAAGAGCAATGACTCAATTATTTTTTTTTGGATCAATTGAAGTTACTGTTTTCTACAAAACCATAAGAGAAAGATAATTGGGTATCTGGTAAAGTAAGACACTGCATCTCATTGGTAGGGCTGTACCTCCCCTGCCAACCCTCTGTGGTAGGTATCAAAGTCCCTCTAGAGTCTTTCAGGTCTGAGAAACAGTCCTGGTCTGTTTTCTGAGAAGTTAGTGGAGGGTTGACTCAATTTATTACCAAGAAGCTGTCCAGATGATGTTAAATGCCTCAAAGAAAACATGAAAAACACAGTCCAGTTCAATGTAGTCCTCTTGCACGTCCACCATGATAATGGTGGAGTGGTAGAAAAGAAAGCCAAGGAGCTAAGAGATACAAGTCATTCAGGGCAAGAAGACATGGTACTGGCTGTAGTTTATACAGTGGGGAGGAAAGCCACACCAATGAGGCTATATTCCACTGATATACATTGCTATAAGTACAACTGCCTTTAAAGATAGTATTTTAAGACCAATAAATCTGTTAAAAAAATTTGAAATTATGTTTGAACTTGTATTTCACATAAGTTACCATAACAGTTAAATCAACATTTAAGTAAAAAAAAAAGTTCTAATCTTTGAGTATGAGGATAATTAATATGTTCAAAAATTATTTATAACTTCTTGGTTTTAGGATTTTATGAATACATGACTCTGGGCAAGTCACTTAACCCCCATTCCCTAGCCCTTACCATCTGCCTTAGAGCCAATATGGAATATTGATTCTAAGACAGAAGGTAAAGGTTAAAAAAAAAAAGACCTTATGAAGTACCTCCATGTTGCATTCTATTCTTAAAAAAAAATCAGAAATGATGGAAAGATAAGTATCACTTTAAGAATATTCAGTACTCAAACAGTACAAAGATCATGCCTTGTTGATATCCATTTCAATTCAAGTAGGAAAAAACAGATCAAGTAGAACCTAGAAACAAAGTATATTCTTAAAAAAACCACTCATCTGGTTATTCTATTAAAACCTCAATATTTAAGAATTTAGAGAAATGTGTTACATGTTAGCTCTAACCTGCATTGCAAATTCTTATCTGGCCTAAGTGGGCCTACAAGCTACATCTTTAGTGATACTTAAAGAGCTGACCAATGACATAGTTTAATGTTGTATTCATTCAAAATAATCAAGGGAATTTAAATGTCCAGATTGAAGTCTTTAAACCAAGTCATAGCAAAAGGTAAAAGTACAAGGTTTCACGTGAAGTTATGCATAACAAAAAGATTTTTACCTTCTTCAGAATATCATCAACAAGTTTTAGAAATATCTCATCCACATTGAAATTATCCTTAGCACTTGCTTCACAGAATCTCATCCCAGTTATCTGTTGGGCAAACTAAAGGAAACATTAAAAAAAACAAAAAACTAACACTTAATACTTGGTAGAAGTATGATGCAATTATGTTTCATGCAGGAGCATGATCATAGCTATGTGATCATGGTTACATAGCTTATTTAACTTTTCTGTATCCCAGTTTCCTCATAAAAGGTTAACAAATACGAGTTCTTATATTTTAAGAGTAATCTTGATTATTTCCTTTGAATTTTAATTAATTATATTTGTAAAATTTGGATATATTTTGGATAAATTTGAATACATACACACATATTTAAAATTATTTGTTACATTAAAATACTCAGGTATTTCCCTCCCTCTCTCCCCTCCTCACACTATAGAAGGAATCATTTGACCAAAAAAAAAATGTATAGATATACATATATAAATTTTGCTTCTTTATGGTGGTGAAGCCTTTGCTGAAAGTTGGCATAATTTGGAATGTGTTGGAAAAGAAGCCTTAAAAAGCATGATCAAAATTAGATAACATGACACATGAAAATATTTTAAATGGCAGGCCAAATAATGTAAAACCAATATGAGAAATGTGTATATTACGTCAATACTTTCTCCACAACTAGATGAATTTAATGTAAGATGATCAGATGTAAAGAAAAATCTACTGCAAAAGATGAACATAATACTGGTAAATTAGAGCCACTTATCACTTTAGTTTTTTAAAGCTCTGCTCCTGGGAACTTTGCCCATTCTCTCTTACCTTTTCACCCTGTTGTCTAGTGATTTCTCTGTCAGTTTCACAGTCCAACTTATTTCCAACTAACAAAAGTTCTGCATCTTCTGAGGCATACTGTGGAATTAAAACAAGACAATTTTTTGCACCCAGAGACATAGGATTTTTTCCCCAAACAGTGGCTAGAATCTGTTTGTAATTCAGATTTTAGAAATCTAAGAAAAAAAATTGAAGTAGAAAGGGTGATCTGTGTGACATTATTACTTATTGCTGCAGTGACTGATGTACTCTGGCTTATGACTAGAGAACTGCTGCTGGTATGGTGCCAATTGAAATAGAAATGCTAATTTGTGTGACTCTATTTCTTGTTGAAATGGTACTCTGACAGACTAGAGAGAGCTGCTACTAAGTATGGGGATACACCTGATGGTACTTAGTTATAATGGAGACTAAAGTACTATAATGGTACTACAGAGATAGGGAGAGATACTGCCACAAGAATGCTGCTAGATGGTGCCACAAGGGATACTGCTACAGGGGAATGCTCTGGGGTTTGCCTACTGATCCCTACTGATAGCTGATGGATCAGTCTATTTCCTAACCTCCTCCTCCCCCTTCCTCCCTCACTCCCTCCCTTAACCGCCCAATTCTGGAAGCCTCCCCCCCCCCCCCCCCCAGTGGACTATAAAATACTCTAGTTTTCTTTCTCACGTAAGGGAAACTGAGGTAAGAAGGATGAGGGTTTCCCTAAACTACAAGGAGAATTTAGGAGGGTTATGGAAATAATCAGTCTTGTCACCAACTGACAGAGAGACAGTTAGAGAGACGGATGGAGGACAACTGTTTAAAATCTTCTTTCTTTTTCACCAAGCCACCAAGAAAAGGCTCTCCTTCAGCTTGGCTTTCCTCCAACTCTTGGTCAGTCAAATCTCAGAGAGAGCAGAGGTTTCCCCTTGATCAGAAAGCCCAAAGCCAAGTCAGCCCTACAAGGGTCCTTCACCCGTGGACAGAAGCTAACCGGGATCAGTTCTCAGCTTCTCCCCTTCAGTCAGGCTCAACTGCCAGGGCCAGAGACAGAATCAAAAGTTCAAGTTCCTGATTCTTCTCTCTGTGGCCAGACCTTCAACTGCCGCTCCTGGGAACATTCCCAGGTTAGGGGAACCTAACAGGCAGGTTAGGTCCCCAGCTTGTTTTCTTGCATCTTGGCTTACAAGTCCTCTCTCTCTCCATGCCTCTATCACAACATACCTTTTGTTTTGATTATAATGATGGGTGGTTAAGGAACATTTCTCTGACTGTGTATTGTGGCTTTAGCACAAAACAAAAGCAGTCAGTGAAGTGCCTGCACACTCGCTTCCCAATGTAACATCTAGGTCTTACCTGCCAAGGTAATCTAACTGACATTAAAAACTTTGGTACAGAGAGATATGGGGATAGCCAGCCTTTTTTGTTGGATGAAATGTGAAAATAAAGTAGGTTTTAAAATTTTTTTTACAGAAAGTACACATCAATAGTATGCCTACTGAGCAGAACAAGAGTTATCCAATTTTACATAACAGGTATATGTAAAATATATAGAAAGACAGTGTGATGTAATGGATAGAAGGCTAGCCTTAGAGAGATCAGGAAGATCTGAAGCCAAGTTCTACTTGAATGACTGGGAAAATTAGAAACTCAGTCAACACAGGAGTTGATTAATACTGATTACATGTACTTCAAGTAAAAGAAATAAGAAAGGGAATAAGTCAAATATCTTATTGCAAAAATAAAAAGAAACAAGTGGATACTGTTTTGGCTGATACATTGAATGCCTAAAATTTTTTATTATTGCTTTTCTTTTTACCCCCCCCCTTTTTTCTTTTTCTTTTTTACTCAAAGTACATGTAATCAGTATTAATTTTTTTTTTGTAGGATAAATTTACAACATCTATTAGCTCTAATATCAATGCATACCCAAAAGTTTTAGACTATGGAAATTGCCATTGATTGTTAAATATTGTGGGACTTTGATTAATAATTGTGTCTGATTCCAGAAGAAGGGATCACAAAAGAGCCACTGTACAAGAAGCACAAGGTCAAGGAGACCAACAATCCTTGTGGGATTAATGAGATCTGCGCCAAGACAGAGGACTTATTTAAGGTTTGAGATAGTGGCTGTTTGACATACGTCAGACAATGGCCTTCTCCGCACCACATTCCAACAAGTATCTTAGTTTGGCTGCCATTTTGGCTCCCTATCCCTGAGAGTGAAGGTAAAATCAGACCAGAGAATCACATACTTCCCTTTTATATCAAAATCTAGTCCTTTTTATCTCTCTACAGTATGGCAACTTTCTGTAGTCCTGACTGCCAATTGGGTGAGTGCTATATTACTGCATTTGTCACACAGACTTGTGGGACAAAAATCACTTTAATTGGACCCTAATACAAGGACCTGTTATGGATTTATTCTTGCTTACTCAGAAATTTTTATATACATAGATTTTGATATTTTGAATTTTTTTCATCCCCAAATTTAATTTTTTCTTCTGTTTTCCTTTTTTAAAAAATGTTTTTGGTTATTCTTTTGACACATGACTCATATACCCCATAACTGGGTGTTGATCAATACCCTCCTCAGGGAGGACTGTAAAATTTTTGTAAAATCCAAGATTTAAAAAATTTTGAAATTTCAGGAAAGTATAGTATAGTATAGTAGTAGTCTCTCAGTAACCGAGGATGACGATTGTCTTCGTGCATTTTTGTGCACAAAGACACTTATGCGTGAAGATTTAAGTGGAAAAGTCGATGCACAGAGACAGTCCCACTCTCTCGGCATTGGAAGCCTGGGTCCAGTGGCACGAAAAGTCGTTACACCTGGAGACTTCCTCAGCTGCATTGGATGGCCGTGTTGTCTTTTGTGCTCCAACACGCCCTGAGCACTCCACAGTGCTTTGCTGCGTCGCCATCTCAGCCGTTGAACCTTCTTATTGGTTTCTTCCGCCTGTTCCACCGAAGCAGTCTTCACATGCTGGGTGAGCAAAGCCCTGGTTTACCAGGGGTCCACAATGATCTGATGGCTACCCTCACAAGGTTTAGCTGGCCTGTCGAAGCCGTTGCCCAGGGTGTGGCCGCTGCCGCATGCTAGCAGCTACTGGGAGCCACAAGTGAGAGCTGGGTGTCAGGTGAGGGTCAGAGGCTGGAGAGCTGCCCTAGGAGGGCACGACAAGCCCTCCATACCAGAGATACTACCCCTCCCTGAGCACCCCATACACCGCCTATCATACCATAGAAATAAGGCTAAAATACAATTGTCCAATAGAGAAACTGTACTGATTATTAATGGAATTGGGTAATACTGGAATCTGTAAAGAAATTGTGGTCTTTTTAGAGGAATTATATATACAAGAAGAAGTGGAAACAGCAGAAGCCTGCTAACTCTCTGAATCAAGAAAATGGACTGTTTGGAGAAGGTGCCATAAAGAAACTTACACTGTATCAAAAGATCCAGAATAAACTTTGGGATGTAGTGAATTGAACTGAAGGGAGTCGAATACATTTATTCTGAATGTAAACTCTTATGCCACAGGGGACTGCCCCCTTCTTGGCTTTTTGTTAATGCACCTAGCAAACATTGGTTTTGTTCTCTCTCTTCTATTTCCCTCTTATCTCCAACTATTGTAGTTTCCTCTTAGAAAGTGCAATATTGTGTGCACCTTTAGTTAGAAGATCTTTAGAGGTATAAGCTGGTTATGTTAAATGATTCATTAGAGAGCCAAGTCTCCCAAAGAATCACAGGGGGTGGGGTGGGGTGGGGGGGAAATTGTGAAGATAAGATTAACTCTCCCCTTGTCTATTTTTAGGTAATCAAATCAAGAACATAAAGTATCCCTACTTACCATTAAGTATGAGAGTTTACAAGTCACTTACTACTGTAAGCTCACACCTCCAAAGGCCCCTGCCTGTCCTTTGGGCAGTGCTAGGCAAATTGAAAGACTGCAATTAGTTTCTGTGAAGAGGAGGAGTGACAGAAAGTGATGTGGAAAAAGGAGCATAAAAGAAGAGACCAGCATGGTCTAGGGACCATTTCTTTCCTGGTGCTTAGAGTGAGTGGCTAAGATCCCTACCTTGACTTTGGAGGAGATTTTTCCCCTGGATCCTGTATTGGTTAGCTGGGTGAGTGGCTGAGATTCTTGCCTTGGCTTTGGTGGAGGCTGAGTTGATGGAACTCTGGTTGAAGACATTACCAGGACTTCTGGCTGATGATTACCAGGAAATCCATGTGGAGATTGGACTTGGGGAAGCTCTGCTGGGGCTGAGCCATACTTCACCGGAGAAGGGCTGGTAGGCTTGTTAGGAATCTGTCTCTTTATCTACACTTTACACTTTCACTCTTTCTACCTCTTTGTAAATAAAAGCTGCTAAGTCATTTTAACTTAAGTTATAATACTTTAAAATCAGTGACCACAATATTACTTTATAACTCTCATATTTAGTAAAAAACCTAAATTTAAACCTTACATAGTGGTAGAGGAAGTATTCACAGCAGAAATCTCTTACTGGTATAATCACAGGTTTGGACTTTGGACTCTTGAAACTCTAATTATATATAGAACACATAATTGTAGATCACTATTTAAAGAACTATAAACACATTTTTTGGGGTGGGGTTAAAGGAAATACTGTAAATAACCAAACTTCAATTTATTCAGAGAATTGGGGAGGGGGGGTATTAGATACAATTTAAAAACTTTTCTAGTTTTGTTTTATTTCTTTACAAAATAGACCCATATCATCTGTCTTAGAATCAGTACTAAGTATTGGTTCCAAGGCAAAAGAATGTAAAGGAAATGGGGGATTGTGACTTGCCCAAGGTCACACAGCTAGGAAGTATCTGATTTGAACTCAGGACCTCTCATCTCCAGACCTGGCTCCCTATTCACTATTTACCCCCAAACTTTTCATTTTTAAATGACTATACTATATAATTTATATTACAAAGATAATAAATCTGAATTAGAAGTTCGAATTTTATGAGAAATATGCAAATCTTACCTTATCAATCATTTTCATCCATTTCGGTAGATCATCAAATGTTTCCTTCTTTGTAATATCGTACACTAATATGATTCCCTTGGCACTTCTGTAATAAGCTGAGGTAATGCTGTTGAATCTCTCCTGACCTGCTGTGTCCCTAGGAAGGAACAGTAAACAGTGGCACAAAGATTCTGTTAACTCATAAGTTATGAACAAAAAATGCTCTATATCTGGTGTAAACTTTACAGACATCTATGTAGTAGAAGAGTATACATGTGTAACATTTCTTCTTAATAGTTATGTCAAGAAAGAGCAGAAAAACCCTCTGAAACGAAGGTTTCCTTGATGGAGGGCTATCAACTAAAGGAAAAGAGGGAACATTTAATTCCAAAATGATATTTAGAATGGGGATAGCCTATGAACAAGGAGCAACAATATGTCCAGTGTTTTTTCTAATTAAAGGCATAAAAATCAATGATACTAATGATATATTACATTGAAATGTGACTATAACTTTAGAAAAAAATTAAACTTTCACAAAAAATATTAAAAATGAACAGTAACACACAACTATAACAAAGGCAACATAAAAATAACAGTATAATTGACTAAAACAATGTAATATCATCATATACAAGGAATATAGGCATTTATAAATGTTAAGTTCATTGAAGGCAATGAATGTTTCATTTTTGTTTCTGTATCTCCACATAAAAGAAATGCCATAAAATGCTAGATAACCCACAACCAGCTCTGAATCCCTCTGTATTGACTAGCCAATATTTTGATGCTCTTTTAAAAAAATGTGACTGCATATAATTTCCTTTTTATTGTTGAGAGTTTTCAAAAACTGTTATAAAGTGCTGGCACACACACACACACACACACACACACACACACACACACACACACACACACACACAATTCTTCAAATCAATACAATGGTTACTATAAAGACAAGCAGTGATTCTAACTTTCCTGAAACTGACACATCAGCATAGTGTGTCTCTGTCCATCTCTTTGGCTCTTGTGCTAACTGGGCATTAATCATCATCCATATTCACAACAGCAGCCTTTTTAATCTACTTTTCTTAAAAATAAACACCCTCCATTCCTATTTACCTGTTACCTTTATAATGCTATTGTTTGAGCATCCCTCAAAATAAGGACTGGTTTATGGTTTCTATGGTCTTTAAGGATACTTTTCTTTTTTAAAATTTTGTAACTTCAAGTGTCATCCTTCACTGGAGAAGTACAAATGGATGGATATTTCTAGAGTATACTCATACATTCACAATTTATCCTTAAATATCTTAAGAGCTGAGACCTATTTCCTCTTGTCATGGTCCTTGTATATTGGGAGGTTATTCACCTCAGCCCCATTGAATTGAGTATTTGGGGATGAAAAAGTGATATCTCCTCTTGACTTCTCAATGACAACTTCATACATAAATGTCCACCTGGGCCCAAATGGCACCACAGACCCTGGGGTCATAGATAAGGTCCTCCATATACTTCCTTATTAGCATACCTCAAATAATTATAATCCTTTAATTTTCATCCTACTCAAATCAAAATACCCTAAAGTATGCAATAAGACTTGAGGATAACAGATGGTATCTTGATTTCTATCAGTCACTATCCTGGAATCCCTAAAAAGGAAGAAAACATCATCCCTAACACATGAAAGAGATAAAACTACAAAGCTGGGAAGTCATCTTGGGAGCTATCATAACCCTTTCTCAATCTGAAGGCAGGTGTGGAAGACTACAAACCATCCAGTTCCCTTGTCTCCCACTATCTCTAGATCTGGATCTGGGGCCTCAGTTGTTTATACAAAATATCCTTTAATAAATCTTTTTTGGACACTAACTCTTGTGTATTTTCTACTTTTTTACACTCCCTAAAGCAGTCCTTTGGAGAGGTCTTTGTTAACAAAGGAAGGAACTGAAATGGGTAGGAGAAACTGATCAGGTCTCTTGATTTTAAAATTCTTTAAAAAACACACAATGAAGCCTTGTTTGATGTGAGTAAAACTGAAGGTCTTTTGACTTTTGCTATGAAAATGCATGTTGATGCTCTAACATTCCATATTTAATGTTAATAACTCAGTTCGTGATACCTAAATATGTTTTATTCAATGGATCATAAACATAGTTCCAGAAGGCCCAAAGCCACCGATTCACTACTATGAAGTAAAGTACAGAGAGATGGTAAGGAAATAGCAAAGATGATTAAGTTGGGAGGGAGGGGTTTGACATAAAATCTAATTTTCTTAAAAACTCAATATCAAAAGCAATCATTTACAACCATAAATTATTGTGCAATGACCAGTCAATCGTCTGTGCTTCCTTGAAGGTTCACATAAATAATACCTGATTGGCTAACATGCCTTCTTTTGAGTAGAAAAATGGGATGGATTCAACTGAGCTGAGCAGTTTAGAGACTAGATGGTCTAGATAAATAAATCCAGGGATTTCAATTATTTATACTAACAGAGTCCTTTTGTCACATAAAACTGTGCAAGGGGAGAACTTTTATTCTCTTATTTTCAAAATATATAAATGAAGGGAAAAGGAAAATAAAGGGACAAGTTTAAGAATATAGGAAAAAAACTGATCACAGAGTTTGAACTTTACCATTGCAATATTAGTGAAAAGATATTGGCTAAGCAAATTAACAAGGTAGGAAGGATTATATGTCCATCTTTTCCTTTGCCTAATCAGCCCACTTTAGGTAATCTTGGTCAAGTAACTTAACTTTAAAAGTACAATAGATAAGTAACTTGCTGAGACTCTAAGTTGCAGGGATATTTCCAACCTAAACTGGAATTCCCTAGACCAAAAAAATCAAAGTTATGGTCCCCATCTCTACCCTAAGAGAATAATAGCCTTTTAAGGACTAATAAACTGTCTCAAAGAAATAAGGCTTATCTAGAAATTAAAAGCAGTCTGGAAGGACCACTAAACTGGGAATGGGTTATGGGTACTATACACTTAAAAGAACAAAGCAGTCAATCTTTTTACTGTATCCTGTAATTGATACTTTTCACTAACATTCTTTTTTCTTGACCATGTCCCGAGTTGGTCCTTAGAGGGTCAAGTGAAAAGTTGTTGCTGTTCTTCAGTCCTTTCAGTGGTGTCTCACTTTTTGTGACACCCTTTGGGGTTTTCTTGGCAAAGATATCCTGGAGTAGTTTGCTATTTCTTCCTCCAGTTTATTTTGCAAACAAGGAACCTGAAGCAAACAGAGTTAAGTGACTTGTCTGGGGTCACATTGCTAGTAAGTGTTTGAGGCTGGATTTGAACTGAGGAAGATGTCCCAAGTGAAAAGCAGAATGTATGCAAATCAGGAATTTATTTTCTGGAGAATATCTCTAGACAGGTATTATACAATCACCTAGTAAATGAAAATAGATACTAGAAGTGAATTTTAATTGAAGCTACAATGGACTTCAATTTTTCATGATGAACTGCTCATATTTTGACACACTGGAAAAATCATTCCTGGCCAGTCATAAGAGGTTTGAACTGTGTTCTAAAGCTGGGAGATCAATCAATAGAGAGAGATATATGGTGGGGAGACTTGAGAGAAGGAAGGACTAAGATCAGACATCTACAATGTAATTCAAAGAGATTTAGGAAACTTAAGTGCAATAAGTTAATCTTTTACGTTTTAAATGTTATTATACTATTAATTATTACTAACTTAAGAGATATTGGTTCATCTTCTGTTAAATTCCTATTAATTTTATGGTAACCTAGTGACCTGGGTTACTATCCATGTCAAAGAATCTAGCTTACCTTTACTACAGAGCATCTTATTCACTATTCATACAATATAATTCATCTTATTCATTATATTAATAGAATATAATAGATTTGTAGATTCTAAGCTCAAAGGGGATATTAGAGATCATTCAGTCCAATCACTTCATCTTGCAGATGAGAAACCTGAGTCCCAGAGATGAAGTGACTTAAGGTCATAATGCTACTAATGACAGAACTAGGATTTGATCATAAAACCTCCAACCATTTAAATGATCTTCTCACTAATGGTGGGGTTCTTAACCTGGGGTCACAGACTTCCAAGGAGTCTCTGGTTAGATTTTGCAGGGGGCATATCTATGAATTTGGATGAGAAATGATTTTTTAAATCAATTTCAGTAGAGTTGCTTTCCAATTGTGTGAAATTAATACAAAATGTAACCCCTTACCTGTGTTCATGCTTTTAAGTCAGGATGCCAGCAAGTCATTTGAGTAAAGTGTCCTGTGGGTACCTGGAGTCCTGGCTGTCCAATCAAAGAAGCCCCAGTAGGAGTGACGTCATTGACATTATAAGAAAGGGGATGGAGCAGTAGTTTGCTCTCTTTAGCTCTGGTCCCTCTCTTTGGCTGGACTTAGACTTGTGACCTTCTCTGCTTGAGCTCTGCTTGAGCCTTGGTTGGGAGCTGGAGCCCAGGAAGTATGGAAGTGGTTTCTTTTAGTTAGGAGGTCTGATGATTTCTCTAACTTTTACTAATAATTATAAATTAGTATGTAGTCTCCAAGGAATTTTACTCATTTTTTGGTAATATATTTTATTTTAAAACATTATTCTGAGAAGGGGTCCAAAGATGTACTACCAAAGAGGTGCATGGTACTAAAATGACAAAGAAAACCTAAAGAAATTTAAAAAAAAAGATAAACTCACATTTTTTGGGGGTTGTTTTTACTTAAACAGCATTAATTTTATGTAATAAAAATCAGTCAGGAAAGAATTGACAGTTCTTCTGCCCTGAACAACCAATGAAACATATTCTCATTGAAGTCTGCTTTATAGTAATAAAAATATTTGTAATAATAAAATGTTCTCTTATCTCAACAGCTACTTTCTTTATGCAAAAAATTCTCTACTAAAATTTATAGTCTGGATATTGGGAAACATGGTTAATAGAATATCTATAACTTCTCTAAGCCCTTTCCAATTCCTTGGAACTAATTTATCCATCATAACTTCCAGTATATGTTTTTAAATAGATGCTCAAAGAAATATTGAGTCCTGACATTGTGATTTTTAGCTTTTCATGCTTAGGTAAAATTCTTGAGTATATACAAATATATATTCAAAGCAATGCATATCAAAATGAGACATGATGAATAAAGTTCTTTTTCTCTCTATGTACATGTAATCAAAGAATATAAGGATGACTAATCCCCAAATAAATAGTACTTCTATGTACACCCCACCCCTCACCCTGCTTTTGAGCATTTAGGGAATTGAAAAGCAATTGTACATAAGGTTGCTCTAATATCTTTAGGAAAACACTGGTTGTTATTTCTTTAATAAAATAAAATAGCTGATGTGTTAGGTTAGGTTATAGAGCAAATCTATTTTCATTAGAGAACCAGAATTTGATTCAATAAATATTTATCAACCATCCATTTTTATATATGTATGTATGTATGTATGTATGTGTATATACATACATAGCTATAGATACAGATAAATAGCTACATGCTCAAGATTCATCTAAAGAACAAAAATCTTTGTCCTTTAAGAGTTTTATTCTATCAGGCATGATAAAACATGTATACAAATACAAAGTATAAACTCAAAATAATTTCAAAAGGGAGCAGATACTAAAAACTGGGGCAAGATGGGTGGGGAAAGGGATAGAAGCCTGAACAAACTTTGTGCAGGTGACATCTAAGTTGGAATTCTGGGACGGTAGTGAGTGCACGTCAGAAATGGGGATCAGCCTAAGCAAAGGCAGAGGACATGATCTGTAGGCCAGTCTCCTAGAAATGAGTGTTATGAAATAAGACTGGAAAGATCATTAGTCAACAAGCATTGATTGATTAAGTGCCTACCCTGTGTTCTGCATAGTGCTTTAAGTGCTAGAACACAAGAAAAGAGATAGATAGAAGGACTAGTGGTCACAGCAATAAAGAAAAGGTTTTGGATTATGAGGCATAAGAACAGGAAGCTGTTATGAGAAACAAGAATTTTGGAGTTCAGGACATGGGAGAGAGAATAGTTATGGGTGATGGTGAGACCATAGGCATGATTATTTCTGTGTGTATGAGGTAAAATAAAGAGGGGCATAAAAAGCTAGATCTGGAGTGAGAAAGACTTGAGTTCAAAAAGTTATTATTAGTGTCACCTTGGGCAAGTTATTTAAAATCTGTGTCTACTTAGTTTGCTCATTGTAAAATGGAAGTAATAATAGCAACTATCTTCTAGAGTCATTGTGAGGATAAAATAAAATAATATTTGTAAAATATTTTGCAAATACTGAAGTTCTAAATAAATACTAGCTATTATTATTGTTATTATTATTAAGGTGGAGGTCAAAAGAACCTAAGTGGTCAATGATCTGGAAGAACAAGCTACACAAAGGACCATCAAGAGATACTAAAGTCCCTTAATATGAGGGCAGAAACTAGGGTGAGTGTGTGAATTAGGTGCTGAAGTTGCTGAGAAAGGAGGGAGGATGATGGGGAGAAACTGCCATATGACTACATACCAATATTGTTTTCAAACTATACTTCTAGCACCTGGTTTTAAGGTATCAATATGTCCTTGAAATCAGGTTAAAATAAAATGTCTATAACACAGAAAATTACAATAGCATGAGGTAATATATCAATCACCTAAAACAAAACAAAACACGTGTAGCTTTCACTGCAAAAGAGGGAAACACCAAGTCCTATACTTCCCTTTAGGGTTTTTCTACCTATTTAATCCAAGAATAATAAAGCAAAAACATTTTTTTCAAGTTGGTACTTATATCTCTCCAAGTTTCCATCTGGAGTGCAATACCCATACTTTCCTTCAAAAGGGAAAGGGCAAGGAATAAATATTTATTAAGTGCCTACTATGTGCCAGTCAATGTGACAAGCACTTTAAAAATATCTCATTTGAAATTATGTGATATGCTTAATAGAGTGCTTGGCCTACTCAGGGAGTAAGAACTACTTCTGGTGACAGCTTGTAAGTATGTACAAGATATGAAGTAAAGAAACAAATACAAATGTCTGAAAAAGTGGTATCATTAAATCATTCCATGAATGGTTAGCCTAATATTCTCTTTTTTACTTAATACCAAGAGTTTCGAAAAAGAGGTCAACTTATAACAAGGGAGTGAAGAATGAAAGGAAATGGAAATGATGGTTGTTTCAGGAGAAATATTTTTCTATTAAAAAAAAAAGTTGGCATTCTGTGAATGAGCCTATAATAGTAGGATCTTAAAATATCAGTGTATACCACAGGCCTTTATTCTAAAACTATTTATTTCCCATAAAATGATATTCAGTATAGAGGTCAGTTATCTGTGTCTCTATCCAAAGGTGTTTTTACTTAGTGATGTATCAAAAGATAATCATTATAAAGCAGTCTTTCAGAGATGTGTGATTATAATGAAACCTTAGCATATTTAGACAACTTAAGGGATCTGATTATTCTCCATTACTAATATTTTCCTTGAAAATATTAAGCATATTATGCAAGACAAACATCTTTTTAGATAGGCTACAGTTGCGGAAGGAAGTGTCTACAATGATTAATCATAGCAACCTTTAAAAGTCCCTTTCACAAGAGTCAAACTCATTCATATCATCAGAAATGGTACTACCATTGAACATTATATGTTTTTGTGGTTACTATAAAAATTCTTTTTTTTTAGAAGTATTTACAGGAACAATAGTTTATGTAGAGAAAATAATTCTTTACCCCTTTTGTATTCTATCATTAAAAGGCTGCTAATTTAATCTTTTCTAGTAGTTTCTGTTATGTTGCTTTAAAAAACTGTTAGTATTTTCAAATATTAATTTTTTGAAGGGACATGATTTACAAATCAAAATTTCTTGCATTTACAGCCATGAAATCTAATTGCATAAGATTTTAAACAAAAACTTGATGATTAAAAGGGGGAAAAAAAACCCTAAAATGAGTTTTAGATATTTATGAATGACAAAAAAAAAGATATTACCTCAGATATAACTCCAGGAGGTCACTGACAAGCAATGTTGGTTCTGTTGTAGCTATGTCCCAAACAGGGACACAGATGAAGAATGAAGACATGCCACTAACATTCAAGCATTAGGTGACCGGTGATGCCAAAGATGAAGCAGCAATTAACGCAGATGGAAGCAAACAAACACATGGTGTGACAAACAGAGTTGAGGTTTACCTGCCAAGAGGAGTTAGTAAGCTGAGTATACTGCATCTATGTCATTAAAAACAAAATGGCATTATAGAAAATCTCAATGGTGTCACTTTAAAACCACCACTAGATTTCATTTCCCTTTTTTTCCCACAGAAGTTTCAGCACGAGATGTATTTTCTAATGCCATCTGTGCATCAAGCATTAACAGAAAAGAAAAGCTAGCAGCTTTTATAAGGTACCTAACAAGAGAGTTGGCTTACTCTTTCATTACAGTTCTAATTTAAGTCATACTAAAAAGCTATCAAAGAATAACGGTATTAAAACTGAACAGTAAAAGGCTCTCCTAAGACTGAATTCTAGCTATCTTTTTCTGCATTAAATGGAACTTTAAACACAATAAAGCAATATCAAAATTATGGTTAGGAGGGTTACATATGTCTCACTGCAAAACTCATGCTATTTTATTCAAAGGTGTCTCTACTTTCTAGGGACAGTTTCCCCCCACCCCCCTTTTTTAACTGACCTGCTATGGCTTTGAACATTGGGATCTTTAGATACTGTTACAGAATTTCATATAAATACAAATATAATCTTAAAGATTACCATTTGAGCCATTTTACTGATATTTTTATTAACAAGTTAGAAATAAAGTAAGGAACTAACAAATACTCTCTCTCTTTATTATTATAGTAGCTTTTATCTTCCTAAAATGTTTATTTGTAAGGAATAGCAAAATAGGCGAACAGTCTTAGAGCTGACTAAATTACAACTCTTAATTTCCAATAATAATGCTTTAATTTGCATTATATTTATAGTTTTAAAGTATTTAATATAATTCCATGGTAGGCTGGACACCTTATCCATGAAGAAGCTGAGGCTCAGAGTTAAATGTTGCTCTGACTCACACCATTAATAACTAAGTAGAACCAGAACTAAAAGGAATGTCCCCTGACTCCTGAGCTCAGAGTTTTTCTCACTAAAGTGGTACAACTCTACTCTATCTGTTTATTTTCTCTACCCTCATACTCAGAATATGCTGGGCCACTTTTGAGGTGCAATGAAGTTTATGGCTTCTGAGGAAGTAAGAAGTAATCTAAGTTCAATATGTTTTGAAATGAGGTAAGAGGAAGAAAATGGAAATACAGAAAAACAGCTTAGGAACAGTTAATTTTATTAGACAAGCATATGGATCCATGTTAAAAACACACACACACACACACAAACACATTGCTGGATGCATAGGTGCATACTGTTTTACTTACCAGATTTGTAATCTAATTTTCTTTCCCCTTAACTCTACTGTTTTGATTTTAAAATCAACACCTATGAATAAAACAGAGTAAAGAGGAAAAATAAGAAGCCAAAACAATGAAAACAAAATGAAAACAATAAAAATACCATATTTTTCTATTTTACAGAGGCATATAAAAATACAATAGTCACACCACCATAAGTCATTAAAGAGAGGCAGAGTTGGGGCAGTTAGGTAGCACAGTGGATAGAACCCCAGACTTGAAGTTGGGAGGACCTGGGTTCAAAACTGGCCTCAGATATGTAATAGCTGTGTGACTCTGGGCAAGTCATTTAACCTCTACTGCCTAGCCTTTGCTGTTCTGTCTTAGAATTGATACTAAGACAGAAAGTAAAGGTTTAAAAAAGGGGCAAGGGGGAGAGACAGAAGAATGTGGCTGGCTTATAAACTTAAAACTTAATTTGTTTTCCAACTTTGGTACAAAATTCAAATATTCAATACTCGATTATCTTATGAATTACCCAGCACTTACTGTTCTAAATTACATATCATTTCCTAGTTATCATATTGCTTCATTAGAATATATATATATATATCTAAATTAATAAAGTTATGGCTTACAAAGTATACTATGGACTAATATGAAAAGATTTCCTTTAAGGAATACACTAGAGGCACTTGCCCCCATCTAATATTATTGATTCTTTAAAATTATAATATTAATCTGGTTTCAGACTAATTTCCTAGCTATGTGACTTTGGGCAAGTCACAATCCCCACTTCCTACCCCTTATAGCTCTTCTGCCTTGGAACCAATACTTAGTATTGACTCTAAGGCTTTCGGAAAGTAAAGGTTTTAAAAAAATGAAATTACAAGTATTAGGTAAAATGACAGGTAAAAATCCTTATAAATAATGTTATAGATGAGTAGGGACTAAACTTTATTATAGAGAGTTCCTAGTGGAGCTATGTGGCCCCAATGGAGAGAGCACCAGGCTTGAAGTCAGAAGACCTGAATCGATATCTAGCCCAAGATACTTAATAGCTGTGATCTTTGTCTCCTACCTCAGTTTTCTCAATTGTAAAATGGGGATTAATAATAGCACCTATCTTTCAGGGTTGTTATGAGGATCAAATGAGATATTTGTAAACACTTAATCTAGTGCCTTGTACTTAGTAGGTGCTTAATAAATGCTTATTCCCTTCTTGGTGAGGAATTCTCTCTACCAAAGCAGGTGGGCATCTTTTCTGCCACTTATATAGTCTTAGTTGCTTATAATGCTGGGATGTTAAGCAAATACTCCAAAGTCACATCACATAGCCAATATATGTTTGGAGGGTCTTGAACTCAGATCTTCCTGTCACCAAGACCAGCTTTTTATCCACTATACTCATACATAGGTATCCACTGCCTCTCATACATAGGTAACTACCAAAACTGTGTAATGCTATGATATTTGGAAATCATGCATTAAAGGCAAAATCATGTATGGTAATACTGTAGAGTTAAGGCATTTTTAGAGATTTTAATAGTCTTGGACTAAATATAACAGAAATTTACATCTTAAAATTTAACACTCATCCAAAAACATAAGGAAATGTCAATTTTACCTCTTTATCATCTCACTTTATAGTGTGGTTAGGACTTTGGGGAGAATTTAGAAAAGAATTCCTGGGGGCAGCTGGGTAGCTCAGTGGATTGAGAGCCAGGCTTAGAGATAGGAGGTCCTAGGTTCGAATATGGCCTCAGACACTTCCCAGCTTTGTGACCCTGGGCAAGTCACTTGACCCCCATTGCCTAGCCCTTACCACTCTTCTGCCTTGGAGCCAATACACAGTATTGACTCCAAGACAGAAGGTAAGGGTTTTTATTAAAAAAAGAAAAAAAAGAAAAGAATTCCTGTTTTATAAATAAAGCATTACTTTTAATGCTTAAGTCATTATGTGTTCAAAAGCTGTACACTTGGAATAAGACAATCATTTTTTGGCTACCAGGAAACAGTACTATCTAGCAAATTACAGATATTCCCTAATTTCTGATGGTGTTTAAAAGTTGCAAGGGAGGGGGCAGGCAGCTGGGTAGTTCAGTGGATTGAGAGCCAGGCCTAGAGATGGGAGGTCCTGGGTTCAAATCTGACCTCAGACACTTCCCAGCTGTGTGACCCTGGGCAAGTCACTTAACCCCCATTGCCTAGCTCTTACCACTCTTCTGCCTTAGAACCAAAACACAGTATTGATTCCAATTAAGGGTTTTAAAGAAAAGTTGCATGGGAAGTTAACCAGAACTTAAAAAACATTTCTCCATAAAAATCTATGTTATAAATGGAGGATAGCGATTCAGGCCAGTGCATATTATGCTGGAAATGCAGTTCTGAACAAATACACCTAATCATTATTTACAACAATGACTTAAAAATGACTTCTGAGCTCCCACAGATGCCAGAAACATGTCTCTTTTACATTGTAGCTCCAGAAGCATGAGGCTACTTCTCTAAATCCTAAGCACTGCTAAAACATTAAGGGCTATTGTAGCAAGGGTGAAGAATTAGATTGGTCTGAATCTGAAGAGAGAAGGGTTTTATATGAAGAAGTTAGGGGACTTGAGAAATCTAGAATAGGGGATAAATGAGGAACTCAAGGACAAGATAACAACATTCAACAGACTGGGGTTTCCCCAGCTTTAGGAAAGTGTTGAAATTGCAGTATGGAATTAATGTGGGTTTTGTTCATATATAAAGTACATAGAAAAATTAGGGACTTTTTTCTATAGGAGAACTACTTGTCTCAATATTCTAGAAGGCTGCTAACACAAGAGGTGACTTATCTCATTCAAGGCTCACAACAATGGTATGGAATCAGTACTACAGGTACTGCAAGCTCTGTTTTACAGATAAGAAAATTGAGGCTCTGGATAATTAAATGGCTTACTCATAATAACATTACTAGGAAGTAGAAAAAGTCCAGTATTCTAGTCATACTGCCATGTCGTAGTCATTGCTGCTATGGGAAAAGGCATTCTAAATTCCAAATAACTTGCCTTGGAAACGTTAAACCTCATCACAAGCAATGTAACCAAGCAGAGAAAATATTGGGATTTTGGAGTCAGTGAGAGTTACATTCAAAACTCTACCTCTAACACTTTCTAGCTTTATAACTTTGGGAAAATCATGTCACCTCTCTGATCCCCCAAACTACTTACCTACTAAGTTTTAGTTGGGCTGGTGCTATGAGATCTTTGCCATACAGCCACTACCCTCAAGTGAGTAGTATGTCAGGCCACTTTGGAGGGTTGTCTGTCTGTTATAACATCATCTAGGATATCTTCTGGTGAAAAGATTAATAGGAATATACTTTGGTTTGCTTTTTTTAAAAATCAACTTCCCAAATACAAGATGGAGGTATGAGTAGGCAGTTTATAAAAAAAAAATAAAAAGGTCTAGGATGTTTATTAGTCTGTGTGCTCAATGTGTAACCCTGATAGTGTAACACAGTAGCCAAGAAGTGGATGCAATCTGATCAGAGGGTCAGAACCCTGGTTCCATCACATCTGGTATACTGGGCACAGTTCTGGATGGTACCTATTAGGAAGGACATTTATAAGCTGGAAAGAATAAAGAAAAAGGTTACCAGAATGATAAAAGGCCTCAACCAAGAGGGTCACAGAGGCAAATGGGGATGTTTAGTTTTAAGAACAAAAGAAAGACTTAAGGGAAAGACTTGACAGCTATCTTCAAAGGCTATATATACCTTGTGAAAAAAGGTAAATACTTGTCCTACTTGTTTCTAGAATGCATAAACAGTGAAAATGAGTAGGTTGCAAAGAGGCTAATGATTTAGGTTTGTTATTAACTCAAGCTTTCTGAAAATTAAGAGTTGTCCTAAGTTGGACACCTCACTGGAGATTTTTAGACAAAGGCTAGATGATTCATTATTTGTTGGGTATGCTGAAGAGTGGATTAAGGTATGGGACTCCAAAGTTCCTTCCAATTCTGAGTCTGATTCTGTTCTTCTATATGTAAAATAGTCAAGATAGAGGATCTAGATGGATAGATGGTGCTATGAAAGGAAAGTAAGCTCCCTGATGTGTTCAGACAAGTTCAAGGGAGTGCCTAGTCACAAAAAAAGAAAAAAAAAGCTTGGGAAACAAAATACTTTCAAGGCCTAGAGGAAGGACTTTACCTCCCTAAAGGCATAACTCACTGTCTAATGAAGCAACTCAGCCCAGGGATGAATTTGGCTCAATGCAATGCATATTTAGTTTACTAATTTCTTCATCCTAGTTTGCCAAATGAGAAGGGAAAAAAGGATTTATCAGCTCCAATTAAATGGTTTTTATGTGAAAAAAATATCTTGATAAAACAAAACCATTAAATTTGAATTATTTAAAAATTAACCTCTATAGGTTATTGAACACATTCAAGTACATAACAATCAGGAAATAAGTATAAATTTAAAAAGTAAAACTGTATCATCAAAAGGATTGTCTCCAAAAAATGCTTTCCAAACACTTTTTTTTTTTTTTTGAGACTAGGTCTTTCTCTCACCCAGGCTAGAAGTTCAGTGGCCTCTTATAGACCTGATCACAATGTTCACAAGAGAGGCCCAGAAGTTTTAAATGGCTCATTTTCCTTACCTGAGTGGTTTTGCCCACCCTTTGGTAGCCTGGAAGCCTTCTGATCTTTGGGGTTCACTGCATTGATGCTGGGCTCAGTTTGGATACTCACTAGATCTATTGAAGTTCAGGATATCCACACTTGAGCAATATACCGACCTCCCCAGTAACAATGACTATACAAGTGTGTCACTAAATCTAACTAAACTCTATCTTTCTATCTTCATTTTAAAAAAAACTGGGTAGTCATTATCTATCAACTGAGTAATCATTATCTATCATTTGAGTCTTGAGACATCTTCCTCTTCCTTCTTCAGTACTTAGTTCATAGTCTTTTTCCATCCCAAGTCCCATCCTTATACTAGGGAACTCCAATATTCATACTGACATTCAAACACCCTACATTCCCAGTTCTTCAATCACTAATTCTTATAACCTAATCCTAAACGTTACCTCAGCTACACAAAAAGATGGTTTTTGCCAGCTCCTAAATTGTACTTATAAATGTTCCTTTTCCAGGTTCAAGAATTACAAAATCTCTTTACTTGATCATTATTCCACACAACCCCTATTCCTATTCTTCATCCTCATCATTACCCCTATTCAATGCCTCCATTCCTCAATTCTTTCCCAGATCATAACCTCTGTTCTGCCTGCACACGGGTCCCTGACCTCTTGGTGAACCAATTAAATTCTCCAGTATTCTCTACCCCATGTCCCTTGCTTCCTTCTTTTATCATCCATCATGTCTTGCCAAACTCAAACTCTGACCATAGATTATTTCCACTATTTGCTGCTTTTGCTCTTCTTCACGTGGTCCTCAATGAAGCTGGAGAAGATCGTAAAACTGTGTTCACTGAACCAACTACAGCTTTGGGTTTCATAATTTCAATTAAGTCCTCAATGCAACAAAAAGCAGTATTTTCATACGTCCCTAATCAAGATACTTTCTTATTCATCAGAACTATTCCAACTTTTTCCAACTGATCCCTTCTGGAGCTTCCTGAAATAGCATTATGCCTTCTTCACTCTCATATGAGAATCTCAGTCCCCTACTTTGATGAAAAATTGAGACTGCTCTCCAAGAGATTTTTTTCCCCCTCTTCATCTCACATTATACATCACCCTTGTCTCATAGATGCCTTTTTACCTTCCCAAGGCTAATTCCCCTAGATACACAAATGATTCAATTCCATTCTGTCTTCTTCTTAAGATTGCTCCCCTCTTATTATATCCATTCTCACTAATCTTCAGTCTTTCCCTGTTCACTGGCTGCTTCCTTATTGCCTACATTCATATTTCCATTAGCCTTCAAAAAATATTCTTAACTTAATCTGCCCATACTCACTAGCTGTATCTCTTCTTTTAGTAATCTTCTTAAGAAAGTCATATACAATCAACACCTCCATTTCTCTTACTCATCTAAACTCTGTTATCTGGCTCTAGAACTTAATAACTGTTCTCTCCAAATTCACTAATGATTTCTTAATTGCTAGATCTAATGAACTTTTCTCTGTCCTCATTCTTTTTGATCTTTCTGCAGCCTCTAAAATAGTTGATTACCCTCTCCTCTAAGAGGAAGACAATATGCAAACAACTATGTATAAATAAGAGATATACAGAATAAATGGAAAATAATCAATAAAGGAAAAGCATTAGGATTAGGGGGATTGGAGAAGGATTCTTGCAGAAGGAGGGATTTTAGATGGGACTTGAAGGAAGCTGGGGTGGAGATGAAGGATAGTATTCCAAGTGTAAGGGACAGACAACTAGAGTTGGGAGATACAATAGTTGTTTGAGGATCAGCAAAGAGGTGAGTGTCACTGAAAGAGAGATAGATAGATAGATAGATAGATAGATAGATAGATAGATAGATAGAGAGAGAGAGAGAGAGAGAGAGAGAGAGAGAGAGAGAGAGAGAGAGAGAACGCATGTATATATAGGACAGGGAGATTAAAAAGGTGGAAGATGAAAGGTTATAAAGAGCTTTAAATACTAAATAGAGGATTTTATATTTCATTATGGAAGTAAAAGAGAATCAGTAGTTTTTTTATTGAAGAGGGGAAGGGAAATGGTTAGATCTGTCCATTAGTAAGATCAATTTCACTGTTGACCAGCAAAGAGTATTCTGATAGTCCTGGTGTGAGGTGATTGAGGCCTATAATCAGGATGGTGGCAGTGTTATAAGGGAGAATGGGGAGTATTTGTGAGATGTTATGAATGGAACAATGACAAGATTTAGCACCATATTAGATATGGGGGATGAGAGAGGTAAATCAAGGATGACACCTGGGCTGTGCAACTCTGGGTGACTAGAAGGATTGTGGTACACTTAACAATGATAAGGAAGTTAGGAACAGGGAAAAGCTTGGTGCATAAAATAAAGGGTTCAATTTTGAACATGCTGAGTTTAAGTTGTCTATGGGACATCTAGTTAAAGATGACCAACAGGTAGATGGTGATTCGAATTTGGAAGTAAAGAAAGAGGTTAGTCTATTAGTGGTGAAATGATAATTAAAGACAAGGAAGTGGGATAACAAAGTAAAATAGTATAATGGAAGAAAAGAGGGCCCAAAACAGAGCCTTGTAGGATACCCCTAGCTAGCAGGCACAAGCTGGATGAATATCCAGAAACACAGGTGTGCATTGTAGGAGTAGAAGGAGTACCTGCACTGGGAAGATAGGAGAGATTAGTCATAAAAACAGAGAGAAAGAGTCAAGAAAAGGGTTATCTATAGTAATAAAAGCTGCAGAAAAGTCAAAAAGGATGAGGATTAAGAAAAAGCCATTAGATTTGGCAAGTAGGAGATCACTATTAGCTCTGGAAAAAAAGTTTGAGTTAAGATAAGGTTGGAAGCCAGACTATAGGTTTAAAAAGAGAATGAGGGGAAGCAAGTAGAGGCATTCTCAAAGATGTTAGAAGACACTATATGTGCACATTTCATTATAATGAAAAAAGGAACTGCAAGGGGAACTTCCATCACCATACCCTACTTAGATCCTAATGGAGTGTGTGTGTGTGTGTGTGTGTGTGTGTGTGTGTGTGTGTGTGTGTGGTTAATCATAAGTCTAACCATTTTAATCCTTTCAACAAGGAATTTCAATGGCATTGCATCTTAGATAAAATATAAACTCTTTGGCATTTAAAGCCTTCCACAACTTTTACTTATTTCATCTTTTTAGACTGATGCAAAATAATTGTATAAATATTAAATCTTGATCTCAATTATGCTTGAAAATTATAATAAATGCCATGTTTTTATAATTAACAAAGATCCATTTCATTACCTTTTGATAATAATATATATTTAGTTATGAACTATGATATTCATACAACTAAATATTGTCCTTTAAAGACTAATACTACTGTTTGAAGGTGATTTTCAAACACTTCATATTCAAGATATTCTGCTTCTATATTTTCTATATTCTGTAGGTTTATTCTGAAGGTTCAGAATTGTCAGAGTATCTTTTGAATTTGAAAAGCAAATCAGATTGTTAAATTAAAGATGGAATGAAATATAGAACATCAATTTGATTGTACTTACTACCAAGTAGTTACAACAATTCATCACCAATAAACATTTTTGTTATAGAAATGATCATTCCATTTGATGTTTTCTTGATGTAAAAAAACCCTCAAGCAAAGTAAATATTTATTGCCAAACAAACTGTGGTACATGGATGCAATGGATTATTATTTTTCAGTAACAAATGACAAAAGACTAAGAAAAAGATGAAAAGTTATATATCTATTATATCCTGAAATACAATAGATATATAATATATATTTCTATACACGCACACTGATACAATAAGTAAACAAAATAAAGCCAGAACAACAGGATGTAAAAATTATTTTGCTAATAACATTAAAGAAAAAACCATTAAAGGGAAGCCAAATTCTAAGTAATAGTAACAATTGCTTACAATCACCAGAGGATAATGAAACATTCATCCTACTTCTTAGCAGGGAGGTGAGGGGCTTTTGGGGCAGAGAGTAGCATACACCATTGGATGAAATCAATCTAAAAATTGTTTTGGCTGAACTGTTTTTTATATAAGAGTAAGTTCATTATAGTGGTGAGGTAGGGGATAAGATTCATGTGAAAATGGCTTGATGTAATAAAATGTTATCAATGAAGTATCTAAAAAGGGGGTGAAAAATTCCCATTTAAGCTATATCAGCTTTAGAAATGCTTGATGTGAAAACTTGAATTTGTTCCAATGCAAATGATGTATTAGGGAATGGATTGAGGATAATAAGAATTTATTATTTGCTTATATGTCATTTCACTTTCAAGAGGCAGGGAAACACCAACATTTTTACTACTTTGGAATAACCCACAAGTTGCAGTTGTTCGTCTACCATTCCGTCCAAGTCAGAGGAATGATTCTGACATACAGAGGGGAAGAGGTACAGCCAGCATGCCTTGGATCTGAGGGAAAAGAAGATGCCTGGATTAAATTTCTGTTTGCTGGGAACTGGGGTTGGGGGTGTGTGGAATGGGAAGCACAGTAGTGATCATTTTCTTCAACCTGGGATGCAGTGAGAGCTACTGGAGCAGAGGGAGGAAGTATGACAGGAAAACTCCCTTTTGATTCTCAACCAGATAGAACAAATCCCAAAAGGTGGCAGAGTAGGGGTTTCTCAGGGCCAATTTCCACATGAAGAAGTCAGCTCTTTTTCAAGTTAAGTGCCTCATTTATTGTATATATTGTGTTGGAACTGTGTGTGGAAGGGGGCTGGTCCACACCCACACACTACAACTTTCCCAAGGCTACAGCCATGCCCCAGGAAACAGGGAGCAGGCTGAGCAGCAGCCTGAGGTCAAGAGTGTCACCACTATTTATTGTAGTAATTATGTATTTCTCAACCACTTAACATGTATAAAACTGTTATCATTTTTATTAGGTTCCTATCTTTTTTTATGGGGGGGGTAGGGGTGGTCACTGATAAAACTTGGATTTGCCTCTAACTCCATTTTTTCCTTAGAAATCCTGTAATTTTTATTGTTCTATTTTGCATAGAGGTGATTTCTTTGGAGAAAGCAAATGATGAATTATAAAAGAATTCATTGCAGTTTTAAGGTAGCATTTCTCAAATTATTAGTTCTGTTAATTAGTCCAAGTGAAATTATCCCCTCCCCCCAAAATGTTTTGTAAACCTTAAAATTTCTCAGACTTATGAATGTTGGAAATTTCCCCATTGGGGAATCTTCTACTTAAAAAAAATTCCCTAGCAGATAGTGAGAATTCTACTTGAATGTGAAAACTCCTTGCCTTGGGAATATTCCCTACTCCACCCTACTTAAGACTGCTTTAGGACAGAAAACTCCTTGCTGAACAATGAAAGTGCTTTGACCCATGCTTATGGAAAGGACAGGAAGTTCTTTGAGTCATGCCTGTTTTTAAAATTGATACAATGGGATGCTAGGTACCCATATAGGTGGGGCAACTTGTAAACTACTTAAACCTAAAAGGGTGATAACTTATTCAGAGATTTTTTTCTTAATGAAATTTGTCGACACAGCAGCATTTTTTTCTGACTTACTAAAGAGATTAAAACTACTCAGCTGTGAATTCAAAATGGATGGTCCTTTAGAAACATCTACAGTGATTGGTAGATGTAAGGACTTAGGGGAGGTGACAGAGGAAATTTTGCCCTTAAAAATAAGAGCTTGGATCTCATTCTGGGATCTCGATTTCTGATTCTCATTCTGGAGCATCTCATTCTGAGAAACTCATTTCCTTGAGGACTGATGCTTGAGGGCTCTTTCCTTGGAGATAGATCTCTTTGAGGAGAAATGCTCTTGGAAGAAATCTCATTCTGAAGGAGAGCTCCTTGAGGAGCATCTCTGAGGGGCTCTGTCCCTCTGGGGTAGGAGCTCTGGAGGCTCTTGAGAGAGGCCCTTTGAAACAATCTCTGGCTGGAAGACTCTTTGAGGAAGGACGCTGGCCTGGTGTCACTAGTATCCTTGTTTAGTCAGACCTTGTGGTGAGTGTTAAAAAACTGACTGATTTCTCTTTTAAAACTCAGGTCTAGGCCATATTGGCTTGAGGCCCTTCATACTTATTCCTTTCTTACTCTCTCTCTCTTTTTCTTTGATTACTCATTGTATTGTTAATTAAAATCTCTATAAAACCCAATTGACTTGGGTATTTGAATAATTGGGAATATTTCCCTGGTGACCACCTTATATTTGATTTAAAAACCCATGACATTGTAGTGAAACATATTTCTGCGGTCAAATTTACTCACCCTCTCTTATATCTATCACAATTTATATCTTCCACTATTTTAATCACTACAGTTTAAGACCTCAACCATTTTAAATCTCACAGTTTTGCTTTCGGTATCAATTGTATACAATGTGTATATTCAACTAATGCAAAGAACAACTGTGGATTGGTTAAAAACAATCACATGACTGAAAAATCTGGGTTCTATTTCATCTAGAATCACTTACAGAAGGGGTCTATATGCATGCAATTAAGTTGATTTGGTCTAAATCCACTTAGGCACAATATGGGCAAAATAATCACGATCCATTAATCTTACTTTTCTTTGCTATAAATACTTCCTCAGCTATTTAAAAGAGACAATGTACAAATCTTGGACAACGAAACTATAAATGTCAATCACTACATTTAAATCTTGTATACTTCTGGTGGTACTGACATATTATCCAATAGATATAGTGTCTATATACCAACCCAAAATAACCCATTCAACTTTTGGATTTACCCTAAAACAGATTTATTAGTTGGAGGGTAAATTAATCCTTACTTTGGCCTCCTATACCTACCTGGCCACAAACTCCTAGACAATGCTTTATTCTATATTATCCTCCACTAGGCCATTTTTTTATCTCTGCCTGCTGCCATAGTCACCCTGTATCATTGAAATTTGAAACCCAGGTCTTATAACTTAATGTCCAGTGTTCTTTCCATCATACAAAAGCCTATTATGTTTATGTAATACTAGCTTCAATACCCCCTCCCACAGAAACTATGGATACCTTACTATATTTTTAAGAGAGAAAGGAATCTTTAGGAAATTGTAAGTTTATCTAAGATTCTATTTCCTCTTAAAGGTATAATAATATTGTTTCTGAGGAAGAGCTAATAAAGTCTATAATACATTAGATTGATTAAATATTTTGTGGCATTTATATTACTTAACTGTGGAAAAAATTATACACAAAACCAAATGAAAATCTCAAAGTGATCAGTGCAGTCCTGTCCAAGCCCAGAAGAATATTTTACCTTTTACCCTCTGTAAAAATAATAATTTTGAGTTACATAAATAGATGGGAAAACTATGTCAATGCAGGTTTAAAACTATTCAGATACTTTTGATCGATGTAATCAAAAGTATTTTCAGTGATAAAGTGAAGCAAAGCTCAAATGTGAACTTCCCTTCAGGGTCAGGCACAAGGACACTAAAGAGACTTTTATTATAAAAAATAAAATATTTATCGAAATATATAAGGATAACAAGGATTTCTAATACTAAGGGATTCTAAATCCACCCAAATAAACTCCCTGGTTCTACAAGGAACTGCTTCTCCTGTGTTTCACAGGCTACACTAATCCTCTCTGATCTGACTAACCCAAATTTATACTATTCTAAATAAAACTATCACTATTATTCTTATAATTCTTAACTTTACCTTCCAGTTATAAAATAACAAAAGCTAGCTGGTTGATTCCCAACAAGAATCACCACTCAGAGTCCAAACCAAATACTAGAGCTTTCTTTGGTCTTCTCAGATATAAACCAATTTATGAAGACAGAAATAGATAGTCAATAGTGTTTCCCAAGGTGGAAAAAGAAAACACTAAGCTCCTTCAGGTCTTTCTCTTAGAGAGAGAGAGAGGCAAAGATGTTACCTCCTCCAACCCTGAGAGAGAATCTCTGAGTGTGTCTCTGCCAACTGCCAGAGAGTAATTGACAGAAAAAGTTATAACTGTCAACATTTGAAATTGACATGCTCTCTCAGCTCTGCTTCAAACTCCAATTCTTTCTCAAGTCAGCCACTCTACTTCTTATCTCTAAACTAATAAAACAATATTTATTTTCTAATATCATCCTTATACCTCCCACCCCCACTTTGGCTCATTCCTTCATACTCAAAGAATTACAGGAATCTCAGAGACCATCAAGTCCAACTTACTCTCTTTTTTTAAAGGAGATGAAGAATCTTAAAGTCCAGGGAAGTTAAGTGACTTGCCCAACAAAAGCTTAAGAGGTGGAATTGAAATTTGGGCCCCTAGACACTAGAACAACTATGTTTATTATTCCATGCATATGCTGTTTGCCTTTCCAGGTCTCATACAACTCCCTCTTTGGAAAGGACATTGTTTCAGCTCTCTAAAACTTACCTGGCATGGTTTCTCTACACTTAACCTCAGATGCATCTTAAATCAATTGTAACGTAAGCCACCCCTTTCTTGACATTAGTTCTTTCCAACTTCCTGTATTATAACCCTACCTTAAAGAGTCATTATCACTTGGATATTATTACTGCATCTTTAAGAAAAAATAGCATCTTGGAGAGTAACATTTTAATTGTTTCTCTGGAGTGAGTTAGCTGTCATGGAATAGAGAGGCTACATGAAGAATTGAGAGAAGCTTTCCTGAGAAATAGGGTCTAGAAGAAAGTATCTGAAGGGCTATTGTGCAAGATCTGCATTTAATTATTATTTTGTAAAGAGAAAATATAAAGAGAATTACCATCCTAACTGAATTAATTTTCTGCAATTCAAGGAGTTGGTGTTGGTAAGAATATTTTCTTTTTTCTGCTATTGAAGAGCACAGAGGCAACTATGGGAGTGAATTTTATGCCATTGTGTTGTAAACACTTAAGTCTTTGCATTATTTGTTACTGTATAAATTGTATGAAAAATAACACATTTATCCAAGCCTATGGGACCAGAGTTTGATAATGAAAGACTGATGAGTGAAAGGTTATGGGCAAAAAAAGGTTTGTATAATTTATTTATAAACTAGGATGGAGAATTCAGAGCTAATTGGTGGGAGAGATTGTACATTTCTATCTATTTGTAAGGAACTATCAAGGTATTTCTCCTCAACTGCTTTTGATAAGGAAATAAGTAGCAGTTAACAGGGAGGAGTGAAAGTTGATGTGATAACTATGGGACACACCTAACAGCCTAGTTACATGGGATGTCAATGTCTCTAAAATCTGTTACATTAGCCTTGACATACATCTTTTCAGGATGTAACAGAATCAGTAGGCTTTTCTGGGTCCTAATTTTTCATATCTGAGTTCATTTTACCAACTCCTACTTTTCCTTTTTTAAAAATTATGATGATATAAATTTCTTGGTTTCTTCAAAGCCTGGCAAAATAAGTACTTATAGCAGTTTTAAAAAATTTTGAAGAACCTCATTCATGGTGCTAAGTCCATGTATTTAAATAAAAACAGAATACTTGTCTTAGTATTATAATATTCAATATGGAACTTAAAAACAACTGACTTCTTTGAACTAGGAATCAACTTTTATATAGACAAATAATAAGCTACATGAAATTCTTTGAGCATAGCAATAAAGCAGAAAAGAAATAGTGAAGCAGTTTGGTATAGGAAAGAATGATCCACAGGGAGTCAGAAGACCTGGGTTTGAAGCTGGTTCTGCAACATTCTTTTAACTTAATAAAATAATCTGTTATGGAACATGAAATATTTAGAGATCAGACAACCATCTTAGATTGGAAAAAAAAATCAATGTATCAATGCAAAATATTCTGTGCAGATGACTCCTAAAGTTTTTGCCTTTTTTCCTAAGCTTCAGACTCACAAATTCATCTTCTCTAGATATCCCTAAACCAACTAAAATTCAACATTTTCCAAGTCACGTTTTATTTGTTTATTAATTTCTGCTTCTCCCCACACCATAGGAGGCATCATCTGGCAAAATGTAAAGATTATGCTTTTGTTTCCATTTTTCAGTTCATTCTTTGTAGGTGAACATTCACAAGTTATTGTTCAAATATTAAAACTGCATAACTATATACACACATATATATATATATATATATATATATATAATGCTCTCTTGGTTCTACTGATTTCATTCTTTATTTTATGTAGTTCTTTCCAAGTTAAAAAAAAAATTAATCTGTTCAATGTTTCTTACAGTGCAGTAATATTCCATCACAATCATATACCAGTTTAGCAATGATGGGTATCCTTTCAACGTCTAATTCTTTACCATCACAAAGAGAGCTGCTATAAATATTTTGGAACATTCTTCACCACCCCCTCCCCCCCCCATTCTTTGGGAAGCAGATCCAGAAATGGCATTACTTCTGCTTTCTGTCTAATCTTGGTAAAACTTGTTTTCCTGTACAAAAACTCAAACTAACTTTTTTTAGTTGAATCCCTAGGGTTTTCCATGTATACCACCATATTTTCTGCAGGAAGGCATAGTTTTATTACCTCTTTGCCCATTCTGATTCCTTCAATTTCTTTTCCCTCTCTTATTGCTAGTGTTTCTAATACTCTGTTAAATTATATTAGTGATAATGGGCATCCTTGTTTCACTCCTGATTTTACTGGGAAGATTGTCAGCTTCTCCCCGTTAAGAATATTTGCAAATGCTTTTAGGTAAATGCTTCATCTCTCTCTTTTAAAATTTTATTTTACTGCTTGAAAACTCTGGGGGTTCTTTCTCTTTCACACCATGAAAATGTAACACTAGCCCGAGAAGATAACTTTGGATTTTAAAGCAAAGGATGTTACTTCTGAACCTATGAACAGTATTTCTGAGGGGATGGATGGAGTTTTCCCTATAATTCTGGGACACACTGTAGCAGTGCTGTGCATCCAGTCTAAGGACAGTGGTGACTCATGGTAAGCAGAAGATTCGCCTCTTAAATGAACCGTGGATACAGTCCACCAAATCTGAGGGGCTCAGAAAAAGGAAGTCACAAAGAGCATAAACTAGATTTGAGAAAGGAAGCAGATCTTTTGCCTCCGAACCACAGAGAAGAGGTAGCTAGGAGTGCACTGGTGCATCCTTGGTATAGCCACATAGCTGGCTGAGTGGAGGCAGTTAGGAGAGTGCCAGCATGGGAAACTGCTGGCTAGGGGAACCCCAGTACACACCGTTGGGCTTCAGGCTGGCCAAGAGAGTGCCAGCATGCCTAAGGTCTGGCTGTGAAGCTGGTGCAGCTGGCTGAGGAAGGCTGCTTGTGAAGTGTGGCTGGTGCCCTTTCTTTCTCTGGCCAGCTTTTTTATTATTTAATAAATAATTATAAATTAAGATAGTCACCAGAGAATTATAATATTAACAACACAGCTAATCAGTGATCAACTAGAATTCTTGTCTTCATTCTGGCTATTTGTCTGAAGTTTCATTTTCCCCACTGTAACATGTAATATCATCCGCCACCCCTATTTCCTACCTTACAGAATATTATGCCAATTTTAGCAGTAGGGCCTGACTCAGGTGAGTCCCCTGATAATTTTGATTCTACAAAAAAAAAAGAAAAAATGTATATACTCATAAGTGATTCAACATAAGATTTACTTAGCCATGGCAGAATATTCAATAGGGATAGTCATTGATTTGATTTTCAACAAAGAAAGAAATCCTCTGGCTGATTTAGCTAAATGAAATTCTTTGGCTTCTTCATGGCTATTTTATATTTGGGCAACTAATAAGTGGTGTTAACACCCTGGGCCTTCTATTCCTTTGGGGCAACCATGTCTTTAGGATGGTAACCATGCTATCTTTTAATGAAAAACTACCCTAACTAGTAGCATAGGGGCAGCAACTAAAATTTTGCTTCTCCCATATGGGGTACATGTGATATTGGGTTGCTGATGTCAGCAAAAAACAAGATCTAGTACAATCTATCGTGCTGTAAAGTCTTCAAGTATAGTCTCACCATCAGACTATTTCTGTTGATCAAGGACTAGCCTAGCTAAATATGAAGTCTAACTGTAGAAGGGCCACTTGGGGACAAATTCTTTAGTCATAGCAACCCACAAAACAAAGGTAAAGAAAACAAAATGGTTCTTAGTGATCCTTTTGCCCCCTAAAGTGTCTGTGACAGAGTGGGATGAAAGGGGGAAAATTCCAAACAGAACCTAAGTCCTTAGATAGTCTATGAGCATTAAATTAGCTGTCAATATTTTAAGTGTCAAAAAGCATATATACTAAAGGAGGAAGTATATCATATTCTTTATATTCACACTGTAAATGGAAAAATGTCAGGTAAAAGGGAAGCTGGTTTGGGGGGGGTCTCCCTAGAAAGCCAGTAAGAGGTGAGAAAGAGATTGGTTTTATTCTCTGTCCAAAGGCCACAAAAGAAACAATGTTTCATTGGGCATTTGGTTATCTTATAGTACTCATGATAAGCATTTGTGAAATGAGCACCAAGAACACCAGGTACTTTAAGGCCTTAAATCTGTGTCAGAATAAGGAGGTAGAGAAACTGTATGAAAAAGTTAGGATTAGAGATGCTGAACTGGCAATCTCCAAGATCATCTAGGCCCATGATGGCAAACCTATGGCACATGTAGCAAAAAGGGAACACAGAGAGATCTCTGTTGGCACATGCCATCCCCTACCTTTACTAGAAAAGCAGAGGGACTTAGTTGGAGCTGCTCCCCTCTTCCTCTCCACTGTGCCTAAGGACATTTTTTCCCCCACATCCATGGCCCTCTGTCTAGCAGCCCAATGGGAGTGCCTACGCAGTAAGATGGGCAGCTCACAGGTGGCAGAGCTGGAGGAGAGTGGTGCGTTTGAGCCATTTCCTTCCCCATCTCTACACTCACTGACTACATTCCTCACTTCAGCCACCCCCCTCCACCCAGCAGCCCAATGGGAGAGTTTCCTCCCTCCCCTGGGTGGAGCAAGGTATGTGAGTGTGTCTATGTGTGTGTGCGCACATGCATACACAGGCAGGCAGTTTCTAAAAGGTTCACCATCATTAATCTAAGGCCATATAGTTCAACTTCATTTTAGAGAAGAGAAAACTGAGGTCCCAGGAAGTTCAGTGACTTGCCCCAGGTCACATAGGCATAATGAGTATCAGAGGCAGGACCTGAATCCTGGCTCTCTGACTTCTAACTCAGAACTCTTTCCTGCTATTATGTGGCTTCTTCCTAATAAAACCAATGTGCATTTTAGTAATTAGTAATGTCAATGTAAAAGTAAACCTGTAAGATACTGTCAAATTAGAGACTTGCTAGTCACATCAGGAGAGCTGCAAATTAACCATAGACAGAATACATATATTCCATTACAATGTTAAAAAATAAGAAAAGGCCCCCAGGACACTGAGTGTAACCCTATGAAGACTTGACAAAGGAACATGAATGAGGGTGGCACATGAAAAGGCAATGGACAGGAGTATGCATATGGACGAGATCATGGATCCATAACAATATTAAATAAAATTATTCCTGTGGAGGAACAGAAATTTTTCCTCAATATTACAGATGGAAAACAAGAAATTAAGATATTTCTCAAGATCATACATTCAGTAAAAGAATCAAGATTATAAATTAAGTCATCTAGATATTAGCTTTGGCTAAAGCATACAGTTTCAATTAATAACAAGGTCCCACTGCTACTCCAGTAGGACCATACTATCCAAATATGGACTAGAAGCTAATATATTTATATTTCATTTTTTTACTTGATTTTACTATGTAAGTACCCAAGGATAGTCCTCACGAAATGGTAATAATACCACCTGTCTCTTCTTTCAAAGTACAGTATTTTTGGTTTATAGCTTCTGCATTGAAAAAATGTTTTTTAAAAGTAAAAAAAATTAAACAAATCCTTAATTGAAGGGCAAAATCTAAGATCTTACATAGGGTATACTGGGGAAAGAGAATCTCTAAAAAGTCTTGTCAATTCAAAGTGTAATGAAATCTTTCTTAAAACAGATCTGTGAATAGCCAAAACAGACACTAATGTTTATGTAGTTGGCCAGGTTTTAAATAGATTTTAATTCTACCTAAATAGCTTGAACTATTTATTACATGCAAAATATAATTCTTTGAAAGTAATGATTTTTATCCTGTTTTATTACAATTAGTTTACATCTTAGTTTATATAATTCATTAACTAGTCTAAATTACACATTTCATAAGCAATATCAGTTTCTAATTCACATTTGCCTGAGTCACTGCATTACATCATCTTGGTAATATAAACTCTGTATACACTCCTGGCCAAAACAATGTGGAGCTGCAAGATTCTGGGCTTTCAGGGTTAAAGTTGTAGATGGAACCTTCCCCCCCCCCCCCATTCTTTCACAAAGGGAACATTTAAGCATAGAACAAGAGCTGAGACTAATACAAACACATAAAGATGAAGATAAAACAAATTATTTTACTTGTTCCCCAATATCAAATGCTTATACTGGATTCAGGGCAGGCAAAACTCTCAGAAAAAAAGACATTTTTTTTTAGATTTTCCCTTTTTTCTTCTATCTAGTGAGGCTAACAAGAAAATAACCTATTATATAACATCTTGTTGTATTCAAGGTCATCAGTATAACTATTTCTGTCAGTGGTTTTGGCTTATCTTCTTCCCTGATTGATTTAAATTCTTTCTAGATTGTTGAAACTAATAGATAATGAACCTTGGGCTACTACGAAGTCTTCCCCCTCCCCTTTAAAAAAACACTTTACTTCCATCTTTGAATCAATACTGTATTTTGGTTCCAAGGCAGAAGAGCAGTGAGGGCTAGAGAATGCAGATTAAATAACTTGTTCAGGGTCACAAAGCCATGAAGTGTCTGAAGCCAAATTTGAACCTGGGACCTCCTATTTTTAGGCCTGGCTCTCAAACCACTGAGTCACCTAGTTGCCCCTGTCACTCTGAGGTCTTATCAGCACACATTCATTCTTTCTACTCCTACCCCTAGATCCTTTAAACATGATCTGTTCAGAGTGAGACTGAACCCAGTAGGTCTGACTAGGAGTCTAAAGCCAAAGTTACAATATAAATGCCAACTATGACCAAATGGCATCACCCAGAACAATTTATGACTATATTTAATGCTTAATATTTCTTCATAGAATTCATAGCAAATGTAAGTAATGTAATTCATGAATGATCAACCAGCTTTGATCCAAATACTTCCAAAAACAGGGAGCCCTCTATCTTGTAAAATATTCTATTCTTTTAGGGAGTTGTTTCGATTATAGGAAAGTCCACTTAAACTTCCTTATAAATTCCAGTTAAAACTAATTCTGCCCTAAAGGGCCAGGCAGATAACATCTAATCTCCCCCTTCCACATGACAATTCTGTAAATACTTCAAAACACTTTCTCTAATTCAATTCAATAAGCATGAGTATGTACTATATGCAGAAGTTGTTTTAGGAAATGATAAAAAAAAAAAAAACTTCAAGTAGTTCTTGCTCTTAAAATCAGGCACAACAGTTTTAAAGGTAAGTAAATAAAATATAACCTGGGAAAGAAAAGAGCACAACCAGCCAGGAGGTACACAAAAGTATTAATTTCCCTGAGTTTGCATTTTAGACAACTAAGGATTCTAAAAGGCAGAGATGAGGAGGAAATGAATTCCAGGCAAAGGAGAAAGGCTATATATACAACGTCAGGGAGGTGGGATATGAAATGGAAAGCTGAATAGTAAGCAAGCCAGTTTGGCTAGAATTTGTGAAGAAGAGTAATATGAAATCAATCTGGAAAGGGAAGCTAGTTATACTGTGAAAGATTTGACAATCCAAGAACAATTGTATGTACTTTAGACTCAATAGGGTACCACAGAAACATGTTGAGAACACCTTTAAATCTGTTTTAAGAAACTGATGGATAACTCAAAAGTTGTAAATTTGGGCAAATGAAAGAATGATATTGTCTTGAAAGAAACAGGGAAGCTTGGGGGAGGATCAGTGAGGGGATGAGAGAGATGAAATAATTTTTAATATATTGATTTATTCAGCACTATTCACAGGTACATAGAAGGAACTTAATAAATGTTTACTGACTGATTTTGAAGTGCCCAATGAATAGGCACATGGACATATCCAACAGAGAGGGACATGGGACTCTGGAGAGAGATATGGGCTAGGCATATAGATTTCAGCATCATTTTTATAGACATAATAACAGGAGTCAATGACAGCTGAAATCATTGTGGGAGAGCACAGAAAGAAAAGTCAGACTATTGGGAGACAACCATTTTGAAGATGGAACAAACAAATAAATAGGGAAAGAACAGTGTCATGAAAGTAGAGAGAAATATGCAGGAAGAAAAGATAATCAGCAGTGTCAAAAGTTCTAGTTCTTTCCATCAAACTTCATATTACAGGTTGGGAGGAACAATTCTGGTCACTTTTTGCCCAATATCTATTGAATGAAAACTAGACTAAAATTAAAAAGCTTATAGCAATCTTCTTTTCTACACATCTATTTAATTAAGTCAAAGAATAAATTATAAAGAATAAAGGAAGGTTGACTTAATTAGTTTAATTCTTAGGTACTTTTAAAGTAAAGTCTGAAGCAAGAAGGTAAAGTAAAAGCTCATTTTAAATGATTCACATCTCACAATTCATTTTTAAAAAGTTATTTTAAGATTATCTCATTTGCTGATAACACTATGCCTTCCTTAGAATATCCTAGGGAATCAGAAAAGAAACTGAAACAATGATACTGAAATGAAGTTGCAGGATACTGAAATAAAGACACATACACAAAAATCAACAATTCTATAAGGCAATAAGAAAATCCAGGAGAGAAATAACAGATGAGAAATATTCAATTTAAAATGATCACACAATTATACAAAAGAACTGGAAACCAAGAGAGTGCCCATTAGTTAGGAAAATGGCTAAACAGATGCTGGTATTTGAATATAATGGAATACTATTGTGCTATAAGAAATGAAGAGAATAAGTAGAGAAAAACCTAGGGAGTCTGTATGTATAAACAAACAGAGTGAAGTGAGTAAAATTAAAAGAACAATTTATCCAGTAACTACATTGTAAAATGAACAATTTTGTAAGAATTCTGAACTTTGAACAACAAAATGATCAAACAGGACTTCAGAGGACTGATTATAATGGATGCTATCCATCTCCTGACAGAGATGATGAACTAATATTCAAAATGAAGCCTACATTTTTAATGGGGGAACTTGTTTTGCTTGTGCATTATTTGTTACCAGAATTTTCTTTTTTCTTTCCCCCAGGGGGAGGTGAGAGAAAATGAATGTTTAATTGAAAAAATAAATTTAATTAAAAATAAAAACAACCCTAAAATACATAAAATACCTAAGACTCAATCTACCAAAACACACCGAATAGCTATAGATATATAAATCAAAGGAAATTTTAAAAAAGGGAGGAATAGTACCTCCCAACTTCAAATCATGTAATTATCAAAACTTTTTCATATTGATTAAAAATAGAAACCAGTGAAAAAGATTAGCAAGGCAAAACTGGAAGTAACTGAATTCAATAACACATTGGATAATAAAACTCCAAAATAAAAAATATTTATAAAAGAACTCCCAACTGGCTGGGAATCATATTTGTCAGGGGAAAACTGGAAAGCAATCTGGAAGAAATTAAATTTAGGCCAATATCTTACACTATATAAAATTCAAAATTTATATAAGATCTGAATATTAAAGGGTCCATCTTAAAAAACAGACCAACTGCCTTCCAATTACTAGGCTTAGAGTAAACACTTAACCAAATAAGCAGGAATAACAAAAAATAGTTTTGATCATAAATTGATTCAAAAGCTTCTGCATGAAAAAAATCAATGCAATTAGAACAAGGAGAAAAGTGGCTAATTGAGAAAATAATTAAAAAAAATCAAATCTCTCTGATTCAGTTTTGATATTCAAAATAAATAGATCACTAACAAAGATTTAAGATCAAGTCATTCTTCAATAGATAAGTGCTTAAAGGAAATTAATATTAACCACCATATTGAAGAATTTTCCAAATCACTAATAAGGGAAATGTAAATCAAAATAATACTGAGGTTTTGTCACCTTATACCCAGCAAGTTGACAAAGATGACCAAAAAAAAAAAAAAGGGGAAGCCAGTGTTGGAGGAATAATGAAAATATAGGCACATTAAAATACAGTTGATTGACCTGTTAAATGTTCCAATTAATCTGGAAAGTAATTAATTTAGATTTATATGAAGAAATTACTAAAAGGTCTGTATCCTTTACTCCAGAAGTTTGGACAAGGTCAATGATAAGAAAAAAGTTCTGAAATATTCCAGAATATTTACATAGGACTTTTTCTAGTGGTAAAGAACTGGAGACAAGGCAGGGGGCCATCAACTAGTTAAGACTATATAAGTTGTGGTTAATGAATGTTATGAAATATTACTTTGCTATAAAGAAACAACAGAGCATATGAACTGAAGCAAAGCACCAAGAAAACAATATACATATTGACTATAATAACCTTAAGCAGAAAGAACAGTGTAAGATTTTGAATTGAATGCTATAAAATGACAATGACCAAACTTAGTGCCAAATAAGAAATACAAGAAGGTATCTTCTACCCTACCATGAAGTGGTGGTGATGAGGTCTATGAATGTGTCTATGAATGTGGAGAGAACACTGCAGAGAAAATACCCTTCTTTTTGAAGTCTGAGTTTTGCTGAACCTTTTTTTCCCCTTTTTTTATTCTTTGGAATAAGGAATGGCTTTTTGGAATGGACAGCATGAAGATACTTTGGGAAATATTGGTATTCTGGAAACAAAATGTTATCCATAAATTAATTTAAGTGCTACAAATAGTACCAGAATCAATAGGATTTTAGAGATAAAAGGAACCTTTTCCTAGTTCAATCTCTTCATTTAACAATTACACAAAGGGGAAATGTACTGCTTTAAAGGGCTTGTAACCTTCCCATCACTAGAACTGTTTAAGTACAGGTTGAATAGTAACTTTTAAAGATACTGCAGCAAAGAATTCATTTTAGGGAGAGGATGGAACTAGGTAACTTCTGAGGTCCCTTCTCACTCTAAGATTCTGTGAAATTTAGGCCCAGATATGTTAAGGGAATTGTAATGGGTTACAAAGTTAATGTTAGATCAAAGATTAGAATTCATGTTTCCCAATTCCCAATCCTGTTGTTACTTTCACTACCTCAAATTAAAAAAAAAAAGTAAAACATTAATTCACTTAATAGCTTCCCTTTGCACACTTTAGTTTATAATGCAGATTATTTTATTTAATGCTCACAAAAATCCTGTAAATGATTATTATTTTACAGACACAGAAATTGAGAATCAAGGAAATCAAAGGGGTTATGAGAATCAGACTGCAAATCCAGTTCTGACTTCAAATCCACAGTTCTTTCCAATATATGATGCAAGCAGTCAAGAAAATTCAGCAAATATACATAATAATTCTTATGCACAATTTACTTTATTGTCTGTGCAACATACTGGTTTTTTATGTTTTAAAGGCAAAAAAATTATTATGAATATAAAATGGACATTAGGTCAATGTTTCAAATGTTTATTTCATCTGAATTTCATTCATTTGCTTCTGAAAGGAGGAGCTGGAAAAAACCACAAGAGGCCAATAACTCATAGGAATTGAAGAGGCAGTACCAGGTTTCTATGGTATCCTTTTTACTCACCAAATGAGACCAGAGACCCAACCAAACTGAAGATACGGGAAGGTTCATAGTATAGGTGACAGGACAACAGAGAGGCATATAAGAATGACAGTAGTCAAAGAGATGTTGGCTGGTATTTATTCTTTGCAAGGCAGATCATCTCTATATCTAGTATCTAGTTTCAAACTTGAAAAGTTGCCATTGTATTTTATAAACATTTTTTTTAAACTGCCAAAAACACTACAGCAAAATTTCACTAAGTAACCAACATTAAGCATGAATAATACAAATTCTTATCCTTAAATGCCTTAAACAAAGGAAATATCCATGATGTAGATCAATTAATATATTTAAGTGCTTTTTGTTGGGTTATAATAAAGTTTTTACAATATGAGTCTGTATTGAATGGAAACATCAGGCAATGTTTTGTTCACTTAAAAATACCAGAGAAAGGTTTCTTACCTCATTCAAAATGTAAAAAACGATTTCTATAATCTTGTAAGGAAAGCTCAAATTATTCTAGAGACAGCTTATTAAAACATTTCAATACTCCATCTTTTTTCTGAAATACAAAATATCCAATACCTATCGGTGACTGGGCACAAATACTATGTGATTTTTCCTAGCGTGAACCCATACTCTTGGCCAGTTTCATGTTACCAAAAGCAAACTTTTATAAGAATGGTGGTCAAATTAGGGGCATAATCTGTCATCCATGGAACAATCTTTCCCTCTGTGTGAAGCCAAATGAACCAGACAAGGAACAAATTTCCCAAACTAGCCTAAACTGAGTTAATGTCGTAAACTGTATGTATCCACATTAGGTAATTGTTAAATATCACTGTACCCCAAGAAATCCCAGGAATAAATCAACCTTTATAATATTCTTGTCAGGAAAATAAATGCAGCCACTTTTATTATACAAGGCATAATAAAATTCTCAGTGCAGATTCAATATTAAAACAATAAACTTTAATAGTTTAAAACTACAATGACTTTGGGTATATCCTTTATAAAAACTGAAATGGAAATCAGGAGATTTAAAAGGATTCACTTATGGTCCCATAACTCTTAGGTATTTATCATTTCCCCCTTTTCCCAATTCATCATTGTCCTGCCATTATTTATTCCCATTTTTAATCATATTGTCACAATGGCCTTTTAAGTCTCCAAACTGGCCTCCCTGCCTATATTGGGTCCTTTGAGGCTTAGCTTAAAAAGACTTATTCCATAAAATTACTCTAAATTGAAATTGATCTCTCCAGACTAGAACTTTTAAGACTGTTCTCTGCATGACAGTATCATTCAACTGGAACTTTACTTACCTAGATTCATGTTGTTTTCTTCATCAATGCCTGTTACATGGTAAACTTCATGGTACTGTCAATAGAATGCAATCTCCTTAAGGGAAAGGGCTATTCTTTATTGTGTTTGTATTTCCAGTGCCTAGACTATATTAGGGACATAGTATTTGTTAAAAGATTCCACAGATTGTTTTTCTATTGTTAGAAAGATGACTTGGAACCATGGATAAAGGGTTGGCCTTAGGGTCAGAAAGACTTCAATTAAAGTGTAATACAAATCTGTTACATGTTTGAGAGTATGATCAAGGGCAAAACAGGGCTCCAACTCTCTAAGGTTATTATATATGTTACAGATGAGTTCCTAATCTGCATTGGTAGATTTTTCACATTTGAGTTCCTCACATGAACAAGAGATGGATCCTTATTTAACATGTGTATATAGCTAATCCAATTCAAAATATCTGAAAGTGAATTTGTTTTTCCCCTCAAATCTACTACCCTCTGCATTCTCTTATTTCCAACTAACTCAAAGAATTGTTTTAAAAGGTTCATTGATAAATTTAGAGGTTAATATAAATTAGTAATTATTCTATCATTCTCCCAGTTATACAAATAAGTTCTAGCATGTCACCCCCTACTCGATAAACTCCAATGGCTCCTTATCATCTCCAAGTTCAATATAAAATCTTGTCTAGTGTTCAAAGTCTTCATAACCTGTTCCTTCCCTTTTCAATCTTCTTACACTTTATAGCCTTCTGTCTCTTTTCCTCTGCTATCCAGTGACTATAGCTTCTTTGTTGGTCCTTGAACAGTGAATCTTACTACCAATTTCTGCCACTTTAACTAGGTATTCCCCCATGCCTGGAATGTTCTCCCTCTTTACCTCAAGACTCCTAACTTCCCTAATTTTTTTCAAGTCTCTATTAAAATACTTCTGCAGAGGAAGTGTCAAACTCACAGCCACAGCCAGCAGCAAAATTGCCCAGTGAAGTCAGACCCAGATTAAAACAGTTAGGAAATATTTAAGGAAATAAAAATACAATTCAATATAGATAATATTCATTTGAGTTTTTCTAAGTCACCATGCAGACCACAGGGATCCTTTACTTCATGATTTGACACCATTAGTCTACAAAGAGCCTCTCCTAACCACCCTTAATTCTAATGCCTACGTTTTGTTGAGGATTTTCAGTTTATCCTGTATATAGCTTATTTGTACAGTTGTTTACATGTTGTTCCTGCCATTCAATGGTGAGTTCCCTGAGAGCAGAAACTATAATTTATCTTTCTTTGTATCTTCATCCTTTACCATGGAAGCCTCTCCCATAATAGGTATTTAACACAATTGACAGACTAACAATTCTTTGGAAATTTCTCTCGTTTCTTTTTTTCCCCCCAATTCTCACAATTTCCCTCCTGAATTAGTGCAAATTTACCACTGGTTTTTCAGTGCAAAATAGTCTCTCATCTCTCCCACCTATTTACAAAGTGCTATTGGATTAACTTCCTAACATAATCATTTTGAAGATCCCCTTGCTCAAAAACTTTTAATGACTACTCAATGTCCAAGTGATAAACTCTAAATACCTTACCCTGACATTCAAGATAGAACAATCTGACCTAACAACTCCTCTAACAAGAGTCCTATGATATAACCAAACATCTACTTGCAGTTAGTCTAGTCTTACCATTCTTTCTCTACATGAAATTCCATCTATATCTTACTTTGTCTAAGTCATCTTCTTCCAGCAAAGCCTGGTTCAAATCCTCTTCCTCCAATAGGGGGAGGATTCCAACCTTCTCTTAGACCTCTAATAGGCTTGATTGGTATTTTTAGTTTTCCTTTTTGTAAGCCCCATGAGGGGAAAAAATGTCCTAAGATTTTTTTTTGGGGGGGGGGGGGGTATAGTTAAGCACAGGGCCCAAGTCATGGTAGGCCTGAATTAATCAGACAATGTCATATTTTTTAGGTAACCCCAACTCAGGCAGTTTTAGCATAAACAGTAGCATTGGTGTTCAATGACCTAAATGTCGAATCCAATGATTTATTAATATTTCCTAGTCTTTATCCCAGTGATCACAAATGGAAATTTAAGGATACAATTATAGGTGATATACCTTCATTTATTTAAAAGTGATCCTTAAAATTAAGAAAGATAAATCTGTAAATATGTCATCATTTTCTTAACTTCAAATAAAATAGGAATAAACTTATTAAATAATGTTTTATCACTCTCACAAAATCTACAATTTATTTGCAACTAAATCAGACTTTTAAGCAAATAAGTGCCAAAAGAGTAACTCTTAGAAAGGAAACAAAGGAAATGGGAGGGAAGAACAAACACTCCCATAGCTAACTCCTTCAAAACAGCATTAAGGAAAACAGAATCAATCTCTCTTTCTCATGTGTTATTAAACCAGAATTTTTGATTTTTAAAATATGTAAAACATCAGGGCTCTGGAGAGGTGGGTTGCTGTAATTAAAAACATTAGAAACTACATTTATTTAAAAAATCTGTGTAAACATGCCCTAGAAGAAACAGCACTAAAAATGTCCATTCAGCATGGAACAACAGCTTTATTATAATTATTGTTATCTACATGTTCTGTCCTTCAACATTAGGTACTGAAGTATTTTTTAAATTCATAAATGGCACAAAAAAAGGAATGAGCAAAGTTTCCAAATTAATTAGGACTTTCAAGCATCTTACAAAATTGGATTTGCAAAGGTTATTTTCTAAAAGTTAAAATTAAAAAAAAAAATCTAAAAATTCATTGTTTCTTGGACATTCCCTGAGGGGGGAATTTCCTAATAGCATGATTCAAGGTGATTCCCATTTGTGTTAAAGAATCTCCAGTTTATACCACCAAGTAATAAAGTTCTTTCCAGTTTCTTCTATTCTTTATTTAGATTACATATAGATCAACCCAGAAGCCATGAGATCCAGGTTAGTTTTAATGAAATTTTTCACAAAAACAGCTATTGATAACTGTACAAAACAAAGTACTTTCTTCATTTACAAAAGGACAGAGTCGCCTAAATTTCCAAGGTTCTTTGCATAACTATGCTAGGTATAAAATGATATGAACTCTGTGAACTTTTTTTTTGAACTTACTATAAATAAATTTGCCTTCTTTCATAAAATTTCCCTTCAGTTTTATTAAGTAGTACTATCTTATTTTCTGATGTGATATTCTACTATGTTATTATACAGTACTAAGTATTTATTAAGTCTCCTTGGGTGGTCATTTAATTGTTAATGGATTATCAGAATTATTGTTAGTGAAACAGGGTTCAAAGTTTAGTCTTTTATTTTCTCATTTGTCCTTTAATATATTGTTTATTAACAAACTTGAACTATCCTAATATTTTCATCCATTTCTTTAGTTTTAAAAAGTATTTTGAATTTCAGTACATCACATAAAAGTTCATTATTGCACACACTCAGTTTTACTGTGGTTCTTTTCCTTTTCAAAGAATTGGCTTTTTAAAAATCAAATTCTGAGGGTAAAAATTTGCTAGAGATAAAACTTGATACACCTTTATCACTTATTTAATCAAGGTCATAAAAGCCACTGAGTATGCCACAGCAGGTGAATGTTATCTTTATCTTCAATTTCACAACATGCTGCCAGAGTCCCACCTCGAAGTATCAAGTGACCTCCCCTTCTCCCCAGCTCTTCCCCCCCCCACCCCCCCACTTTCCAAGTAATTTAAAACTGTCAGGAGTCTCGATTGGGTACTCCTTAGGACAGCTGAACCAAAGCAAATGCATCACTCAGTTATCTGACCTCAGTACAGACAAATAAAGAGGGTCTAGAGAGCAGGTCATCCTGAAAAGTATCAAAAGAAAAAAAAATTGATTTTTTGTTTGGAGAGGAACAAGAGAAGAGAAATTTTGTGGAAAGATGAACATACACAAATATAGAAGGACCAAGATACTAGTATCAGTGGAAGCTGATAAGAAAAATAACCCTAAGGCTACCCTCCCAAAACAAACAATCAAATGACAACAACAACAAAAAAGAAAGCGTCAGAGTAGGAAGCGGCCATAAGTTTCCCAGAGAAGCTCCTGGCTCAGTGAATTCACTTTCTGTGTCGGATCGAAGCAAAGGAGAAATTCACTCCAGAGTTGTGGGAAAGTGCCGGGAATGGAGAAAGGCTCAAGGACACATGGACAAATGAGGTCAACACCGGGAATCTGGGGAAGGGGCGAGGAGAGGTAGGAGAGGAGTCGCGGGGTGGTGGTGGGGAGGGTGGATATCTGGAGAGGGGAGACCCCGGAATTTGGGGGCTGGGGAGAGGCGGGACAAAAGAGGAAGGAGGTGCCTCGGGGCTGGCTCCAGCTGCCAGGGTCCCGGTCTTCATCTCGAAGGTGGGGGAATGGGGTCCTAGGCCTCTCACAGGCCGAGGGGAGCCTTCCTGGTCGTCTTCAGGATGTCTCCCCTGTCCTACCCAAGGAGTCCTCTCCCCAGTATCTTACTAGTCTCCTCCTGCTGTCCCCCGTCCCCCTGCTCTTGGGGGCAGGCTTTGAGCTTACCCACGGTGGACTTGCAGGCCTCGCAGAAGGTGTCGTCGGTGAAGCGCTCCATCAGGCTGGTCTTGCCCACGCCCCGGGAACCGATGATGATGACCTGCAGCTTGAAGTCGGCCGGCCGGGGCGGCTGCTTCCTCCGGCGGGCCTGGCCGCCCGACAGCGCCGGGGAGCCGGCTGCCGAGACGCCCCCGCCCAGGCCTCCGCCTCGCCTCTGCAGAGCGGCTCCCCGATCCATGGACACATACGGCTCCCGCTCTGCCCGCGGCCCGCTCCCCGGCGGAGGCGCCCCTCGGGCTCGGCCCCCGGCCTCTGGCCCCACCGCCTCCTCCTCCCGCTGCCGCAGCTGGGACTCGGCCCCCGGTTCGTAGTCTCCCGGCTCGTCGGGCCCGGCCCCCCCGCGAGTTTCGTGCAGCAGCTGCCCCACCGGCCGGCTCCCCGAACCCGCGTCGCCGTCGCCGCCGCCGGGAGAGGAAGAAGGGAAGCAGCTATTCCGCAGCAGCGGCAGCAACATCCCGGACGAGGAGGGGCAGGAAGGGGGACGAGCCCGCGGGAGGGGCGCGGGGGGCGGGCCGCTGAGCTGTGGAGCCAGCGGGAGGGGTCTGGCCCAGGCGGGGAGTCGCTGAGAGCGTGCATCTCGCGACCCCTGGCGGTAGGGAGGACCAAGTCCGAGCTCCGGTGGGGAATGGAGCTGGAGGATGGCACCAACTCTGACTTGCAGTGTACCCCTCGCGCAGCTTGTGTTCCCTCCTCCCTTTACCCGGCTCTTCTCTTTCCTTCCTTCCTTCCTTCCTTCCTTCCTTCCTTCCTTCCTTCCTTCCTTCCTTCCTTCCTTCCTTCCTTCCTTCCTTCCTTCCTTCCTTCCTTCCTTCCTTCCTTCCTTCCTTCCTTCCTTCCTTCCTTCCTTCCTTCCTTCCTTCCTTCCTTCCTTCCTTCCTTCCTTCCTTCCTTCCTTCCTTCCTTCCTTCCTTCCTTCCTTCCTTCCTTCCTTCCTTCCTTCCTTCCTTCCTTCCTTCCTTCCTTCCTTCCTTCCTTCCTTCCTTCCTTCCTTCCTTCCTTCCTTCCTTCCTTCCTTCCTTCCTTCCTTCCTTCCTTCCTTCCTTTTTTGAGTGGAGGAGGAAATGGCAAACTATTCCAACATCTTTGCCAAGAAAATCCTAAACGGGGTCACAAAGAGTCAGACATGACTGAAATGACTCCACAACAATGACATTGAAGATCAAATGAGATAATGTATATTTGTATCTCCATAAATATATAAATAAAATTTTCAACTGTCTCAGCCATCAAATCTAACCCAAATATGCACATCAACCTTCAGCTGTCTCTGATTATTCCTCATCTTTCCCAATCTCCACTTTGGTCAGCAAAGAGTCCATAGATGAAGGTCACACTGCCCATGTGCTCCTCCCCAATCAGTTCAGCTCCTCTTAGGCTAGATGGATACTGAGTCCTGTCCTGTCTTTCAATCAAATCTTCTTCATAATTCATATTATAACAAATAAATAAAGTAAATGCCTGCAAGTATTACTTGGTAAGTATTAGTATTTTAGATGTTAGAAAATCAAACAATGATATTTGTTGAAACACCATAAAAATTTGAAAATATAGATTAGACATACATTTAATTTCTATTTGAAGTTCCTAGGGTATAGAAAACCTATCTTTTGTCATTTGTTGCCTTTGTATCCATTTAGCAAATTCATTCCATGAACAGAACACATAAGAACATGGGGTTCTAAAAATGATATGAGCTGGCACATTTGCAAAGAGTGATTAAGTTACCAACTGAATTCAACTCTTTGGGCTATATTTAGACACTGTATTTGGCAAATATAAGACATGTATACTTTCAGCAAGCCTAAGGTATGAAAATCTTGATTTGTACAAAATGTAACATAGAAGAGAGTTCCTTTAAGTAAGAAACTCCTCTGGTGTTTACAATTTTGTCTTTAAAAACCCTTCTAACTCTTAAAAAGTGTAATGCTGTGATTTACCTTCATCATCCAAAAATGATTACAGAATTTTTATATTTGTTGACCAATAAAGCAAGGTACACCAGTAAAGAGTCTTAAACTTTGAATTATATCAATTTCAGCATATAATGATAGCCATCATAAATATAATAGGCAGCTACTAGTGTCATGGTTTCAGGGGCTCAAAGTTTCCTAGCCTAAAATATAACACCTTTTGTCAAGCAGCTGGTAAAACAGTGGATAGAGCCCTATAGTCAGGGAGACAAGTTCAGATACAGCTTCAGATGCTTCCTACTTATGTAACCCTAAGGAAATCACCTATAAAATAGATATAATGTAGAATAAATCCTAAATGCTTGTCTCCTTCCATATAGGTCTGTAATCTTTACCATTTGAGTCATAGAGTGTTAGAAATGAAAAAGCCTATATTAATTGTACTTGGCAATTGTAAAATCCAGCTTCTCATTTTATAGTTGAAGAAACTGAGACCCAAAGGAGTAGACTTCACCAAGGTGGAATAGCTAATAAATAAAAAAGTCAGGACCCAAATGAAGGTTTTCTGACTCTAAATCCAGTGTTCTTGACATTATAATGTTTCCACTAATGTGCTTGTAACTTTTGCTTTACTTTTGCCTAGAATTCCCCCCAAGCCCATGGCATTGGTCAATACCATGTATTGGTAGTATTGGAAGAAGATTTGATTGAAAGACGGGACAGGACTCGGTATCCATCTAGCCTAAGAGGAGCTGAACTGATTGGGGAGGAGCAATGGGAGGGTTCATGGGCAGTGTGACCTTCATCTATGGACTCTTTGCTGACCTAAGTGGAGATGGCAAATGATGAGGAATAACCAGAGACAGCTGAAGGTTGATGTGCATATTTGGGTTAGATTTGATGGCTGAGACAGTTGAAATTTTTTCTTCTCTTTGCTTTTTAATGGGTGCTTAGCCTGAAGCTAAGTTCTCCATTTAACTGCTGGACAATTTATTTCCTGATTCCCTTCTGCTTAACGAAAGGAGTGAAAGGCATAGTGTTGTTTTCAAAGGTGGTGTTGTTTAACCCTCCCTCACTCTTTGTAACTCCATTTGGGGTTTTCTTAGCAAAGATACTTGGAGTGGTTTGCTATTTCCTTCCCCAGTTCATTTTACAGAGGACGAAACTGAGTTAAACAGTTAAATGATTTGTGGAAAATCATATAGTTAGTGTTTGAGGCTAGATTTGAACTCAGGAAGATGAGTCTTCCTGCTTTCAGACCTGGCACTCCTTCTACTATGCCATCTAGTTGCACTGTTGATCAAAGGTAGCAAGCATTTAAACTTCTATTTCCCTGTTAAATCTTTTCATTTCTTTGCTATTTTAATTGTTTGATAAAACTGATAACCAACAACCCTGACTGATATAGTTAATTATACCAGTGGGGTATAATTGGAAGAGAAAGATAATTTTTTTTTCTTTTAAAGAGGGAGATTTTTTTTTCCTTTTAAGTGAAAGTTGGATTGGAGAAGACTCTGGAACCAATTGGTGAAAGAGGATATGAATCCAGACTATCTGCTAGACCAGAGATGCTTAACTTGAGATATATGGACAGATGTAAGGGAATTGAGTGAAATTACATCTTTTTCGATAACCTATAGCTTCCTTTATAAACCTATATATTTTATTTTGTTCGTTTGTAATTCAGGTAGTAAAGCTCATTGCTCTGGGACTCTCTTTTCACTAATGGAGATCAGTCCCCTGCCCCTGGACAGGATAGAGCTGTAAAGTGGGAGAGAGAAGCTCTTCAGACTCTCCAGTTGCTAAAGAACACTTCTGACTTCCAGCTTCAAAAGAGAAGATGGATGATGCCAACCTCACTTTAGATTGTTGAAGGAAGACTAAGATTCTGGGGAAAAGTTGACATGAGAGAAGCCAGTGGTCTTCACCATGTCCACATCCTCAACCTACTACACTAGGGACTTTGGGAAATTTCCTCTTTAGATGAGATATATAACTCTATTGACTGGTTTAACTAATTTCTAATGAAAAAGGTTTCTCATCCTTAATTTTCTGGCATATATTCTCATATATATGCTTTCTTTGATTTCTATTGACTTAAATAAGTGGATTTCTTTGTTGTTTGTGATGTGTGTGCTCATTGTGAAACTAGTATTTCGTAGGAAAGGAATCAAGCCTTGTATATAAATATTAAGGTCTTCTTTCCCCCATTAATAAATACATTAGCCTGAACATGAAAACTGCATTCACTAGACCAATAAGCATAAGGGAACAATTCTAGTCTGGTGTCCCCATTTTCTGAGGAGAGCAGAGTGGCCAAGTCTTTGACCTCAACCTTTTGCTTCCTTCCTGGAATGAATTAAAACCTTCCTTTGAGAAATATGGGGGAGGAGATGCTAGATTGTCTACTCTGACTTCCCTTTGAGCCATTCAACAACACCCCCATTCTACATAGAGAGGATAGCCTTGCTATACATTAAAAAGACATTCTTCTGAGAAGGAATCCATAATCTTCTTCAAATTGCCATTAGGGGTCCGGAGACAACCCCAGAATGCCATGGAGGTCCATGGCATATAAAAAAGTTAAGCACCCTTGATCTAAACCTTTATACATAATTATGGAGACCCACAATTGGAAAAAAGGGTTGAGGAAAGTCCCATTCAGAGAGAAAACTGGCACCTCAGTTACTGAGCTGTTTGGCTTTGATATTACTATGGCTGGCTAGCTAGCATGAGACTGCTACTGGCCTTGCCTGGTGTTAGAGTTCCCCAAGCATCAAACACAGACCTCACCAAGTAAAACTATTATTACACCTGGGTTTTACATTACATATGGACTATGTGAATTTAGAGAATAACCTAGTAGCCTTATTCTTTATGGGGAAAAGAAGGGCACAATAAGCTGCTCAATTGAAAATCCTCCCAAATAAGTATAACTCCTCTCTCTACTTCTATCCCCTTTTCTTTCTTTTTCCCTTTCTCCCTCAGTTTCCAAGCTGAAATTCTCTGGTCCAAATTTTTAATGAAGTTATTGAGAATTTAATTAAGTAGGGATATCTTCCCGTCAGACTCAGGCCAAACCCTCTTTTCCAGAGGACCCTCTGTGTTGCTAGCATTTCTATAGGATGGAGCAGTGAGAACAACAAAACTGTCACTAGTCCATACTTCTCTCAATACTGTTTTACTTCTAACATTTCTTTTAGGTTTAACTGGTACAGAGAAAACTAAAACAAAAATATCAGAAAGGAAACCCCAGAAAAGAATAATTTGTGAAAGGTTAGATTTTTTTTTAATTATGATAGTCAACAGATCTGCTGAGTTTTCAGAGTTGGATCAGATACCTCAGTATTTGTCTGATGATCATTTTTTTTTATCCTCCTGGAGATGAGGAACAAATCTGGCAGATACAAAACTCTGTTTCCATCTTACCCACAATCTTCCCCATTGTGACAGAAATATACATTTCTGCAGCCACAAAATACTTTAAGCTTACACCCACTGATTTGTCATTATAGATTGTCACAAAGTCCTTTTTTAGGATAATAATACCAGTCTGAGTAGAGCAGAAATGTTGCTCATAGTACAATAGGACATAAATTTGGAAAGTTGAATAGTCAGCCCAAGTGTCTAGTAGGGTGCAGCTAAGTGGTACAGTGAGTGGATAGATTGCTGACCTGGAGTCTGGAAGGTACTTATTCCTGAGTTCAAAGATAGCTTCAGACACTGGGTAATCTTAGGCAAGTCATTTAACCCTGTTTGCCTTAGTTTCCTCATTTGTAAAATGAGCTGGAGAAAAAAATGGTGAACTACTCCAGTATCTTTTTCAAGAAATTCCCAAGTTGAGTCAGGAAAGTCATACTTGATGGTATAATAACAAAAATTGTCCAAAGTCTTCAAAATTATTTTTACATATTGAATCACTTGGGATGATTTCATTAATATTCTTCTTGTTTCATAGTTACTTGATATAAAATATGTTATGCTTCTACACATATGTATTTCCTTTAAAATATGAAAACCTACTGACATTCTATCAGTGTTATTGTCTTAAGTGAGTAATGGTTAGTGTAAGTCACTTTGTCACCAGATCTGCATAACCCAGATTTAAATGCAAACCACATCCTACATGTTGCTTTTAATTTTTCATGTTTCTGTTCGTGGTGTTTAACATTTTTGTATGTCCTAACTGGTTTTAAAATGTAATTTCCTTAGATTTTATAGATTTATGGTTTATTTTTCTTGTTATTTGAAATAAAAGATTAGCAATGTGCCTGTTCTTATGCCATCTGATAATTATTTTCTTATGCTGAAAGGTTTCTTAGAATTTTCATATTTCATTTTTTATTTTGGCCATGAGCCTAATACATACTCAGTCAGCTTAACCAAACATATACTCCTTTTCATGCCATTATTCTGATACCATGGCACTGAAAGGGATGCTATTTAACAGACTAGATGGAAGACCATCTGCCCACACATGACAAGAGTAAGAGTGCCAGATTTCTGGGGAACAGCCCCTGTGGTATCAGAGACTTTAACACTGTGCAAGTTAAAGCAAGAAAAAATGTGTATACAAATATGCTTATAAAACACAATAAAAATATATTAAGTGCCTGCTATGTGATAGGCTACAATCTAATGGGGAAAGATAATACTCAAAAGGACATTGAAAGGGTGTGTGGGGGGAAACAGCATGATGATGATGATGGAGTCAAAACCAAGTAGAAGAATGGCTGGTAAATGAAGAGATGGCTGGGATTTAAGACTTCTATAAAAGGAAGTAGGGGGCAGCTGGGTAGCTCAGTGGATTGAGAGCCAGGCCTAGAGATGGGAGGTCCTGAGTTCAAATCGGACCTCAGACACTTCCCAGCTGTGTGATCCTGGGCAAGTCACTTAACCCCCATTGTCTAGACCTTACCACTCTTCTACCTTGGAGCCAATACACAGTATTGACTCCGAAATGGAAGGTGAGGGTTTAAAAAAAAAATTAAAGGAAGTTAAAGGAGAAATTTTTGATCCACTTTCCAGCTCTCCAATCAGAGAGGCAGAAGCAAAAGGGGCTACTGAAGAGGTGAGACTACTAAAGCCACTGAAGCAATTTCCACAATGATGAATTTCTTGGTGATGAGTTTGTGGAGGGAATAATGATAATGATAATGATGATGGTGGTGACAGTGAAAGCAACCAGAGAAAATGGTGGCAAATGACGAAGGCATCCGAATTTTGGGAAAATGTATATGAACTGATGCAGAGTGAAGTAAGCAGAACCAAGAGAACATTGTAGACAATAATAACAACTTTGTAAAGATAATAAACTTTGAAAGACTTAGTAATTTTGATAAATATAATGACCAACCACAATTCCAAAGTACTCATAATAAAACTTATCCATATCTACATAAAGAACTGATGGATTCTGAATGTAGATTGAAGCATATATTTTTCTCTTTTTTCTTCCTTTGTTTAAAAACAGGCTTAGGGAGAACAAGGCTAATGTGAAAATTTGTTTTGTATGACTAACCATATTTGTAATGGGCTTTGCTTTGTTCTTGCCTTCTCAATGAGAGGGGGGAGAGAATTTTGAACTAAAAATAAAATGAGATCAAATTTTTAAGTGCTTGTTGAATTGAATTGGATTATAATTATGATACTAATGAGTATTATTTTCTGTACTAATTAAGGTCAAAGTTTTGATTTTATTGAATTGAATTTCTCTCCATGTAACGGTCCTTGAAATGCTTGAAAATAGCTATTATAAAATAAATTTTCCCTAGGATATTAGTAATGAGGAAAAACATTTAAAAGATTTTTAGAGTTAGTGTAAGGCCTGTGAGGTCAGCTAATGCTAAAATCCTAGATGAAAAAATGGAAGTGACTTGTCTGAGTTTACAAAAGCCATCAACTCTCAGAGCCCAGCCTGAGATACTCTCAATTATATTTCCTGATCATTATTTTACTACACCATGGTTGAGAAAGTAGGGTAAGTCATAACCATGCCTAAGGAAGAGTGAGTCAAGGACAGGTTATACTATCAGAATCTACTTGGCAGCAGATGGTATCATTCTGGGATAGAATGGGGGTGGGAAGGTAATTGCCTCTCCACACACTAAGATTGTTCTTTTTGGCTCATTTCCTGTCTAAAGCTGCCCTTGGCATCCAGTTTAATGGTATTTCACTTATGTAAACAATTGGAGAGTGTTAGGAAAGGTGAATGGCATTGTGCAATTTGCCTTAACTCTGTACCTTTCTACCAATGGCCCCTAAGATCAAAATACCTAAAATAGTGTGACATGGGTATTGTCTCATTGCAAGAGAATTTCTTATACCACTTTTTAAATAGGATAACTTGGGCCTTGAAAGACACATTGAGTTTTTTGGAGGGTGCTTTTTCTCTCAATACTTTATGAGCAATTTAAAGAATCCCCCTTCTCTCTATTTCCTTTAATTTAATTCATTTAAAGAAATTAATATTGTTCCAATAACTTTTTTCTAAACTTTATTTTAAAAATATTTTTGACTGAGAAAAATAGCAAACATGATGATTCCACTCCATCACACCTTAAAAATGAAAGATTAGTATTGTTCACATAGCTCTGTTCCATATAGTTAAAATAATAGATTAAATTAAAATGAACATATGTTTATCTGGTTTGTAGAAAGCAGTGTATGAATAATCACAAAAGGAAATTCCCAAGATTAGTAAAGAATAGGTCTTTAACCTCAATGGATTAAAGGGTTTGTCTATGATGCTACTATAGGCTGTAGTATAGGTAGAAGGAACTTTATTAGTCTTTTAGTTCAACCTCTCATCCTACAGATGAAGAAACTTATATCCTTAAAGTTAAAGTATTTAAGGAATTTGAACCAAGAACTGCTGAATCTATTTGGCTTATAATTTAAAAGAAGGAATGCTACACATATACAAATAATTATGGTATGAAATAAAACATGGTCAGTGAGCCAATGAGATACAAAATGAAATATACATGGTTCAAGGAAGGAAAACTTATTTCTAATATGAAGATCCGGAAAGGTTTCATGGAAGGGGTAGCAAAGAGAAAGTAGATATTTAACATCTAAATGTTCATAATTAGTTTCCCCCCAAAACTTCCCAGAGTAATTAGAAAAATTGGAAGCAATAAAGAAAATACACTTTAGTATCCATTCCAATAAAGCAAGTATATAAGAAAGAAGTATTGTAGATACTTTTAGCACAAAGCAGAAAACTTGTGTTAATAGGTAGCTATATATTTTAATGATTTATTTCCATTATATCCATCTGACTTGTCATTAATGTTTGCTATATGGAAAAACAAATCCATGTTTTATCTTTATTTTCCTCTGGAACAAGGCTTTCAGACTTTGATTAACCCCAGGGATTCTATATTTTAAAAGTGAACATACTTGCTGGTGTTAATGGTGTGAAATGACTCCTCTCCAGTGTGACACTGTCTCTCAAGTAGAGTTTCACACAGGCAAACCACAAGGCTAAGTGAGATCATTCAGAGCTGGTGTTTATGCAACATTGTTAGATTCAAGATAGTTCATCATATAGATGGTACATATTTCTCTTTCATACTTCTTTAATTTCATCCCCACAGTCTGAAGCTATTGTTTCCCACTGTGACTAGTCACTTATTCATGAATAATATCTCATTAGAGATGGAGCTATTGTTTTTCTCCTGCAAAAAAATCCATTTTTCATACTTAGCATTTAAATATCTTTCTCAAACCATTTCTTTCAGGTTTGGGCTAGCCTCATTGATATCTGGACATTTGCCTAATGTTATAATCTGCATTTTTTTTTTCTGATGGAGAAACTGTAATTGTAAGCCAGACATCATGCTTGGCTTTCATCTTATCCACAACCCTTTCTCACTGTGGGACTGGTAACACAAAGTCCCAGGAATCTCTGTTACCCATTGGTTTGCCATTATAGGGCTTTATCGAGCTCTCTGAGGAAGTAGGATGCTTCTATCTTCATACCTCATTACTTCCTCAATTTCTGTGGGGTTTTCTTTGGTCAAACTTAAAAAGAATATAATAGGAAGAAAAAATATTCTATATTTCATAATAAATTTCCATGAACTCTTGATTCCAGGGTCAAGGAAGGTGCCTGAGTGAATATTGTTGTTGTTGTTCAGTTGTTTCAGTTGTGATTGATTCTTTGTGACCCTATTTGGGGTTTTCTTGGCAAAGATACTGGAGTGGTTTGCCTTTTCCTTCTGAATATATAGTAATACTACATTCTAGAGTTTTTGTTCCTCCTAAAACTACTTAGGCCAGAGATTCCTAGTCTAATAGACTATCTGTTTTTGATAAAAAAAATTTCCCTTACTACACCCTCAATCAAGGTATTAATCACTAAAAAATTTGTTCATTCAGAAATCATTTTTTAATCCCCCCCCCCCCATTGACAAGGTGCTGTGTTATGTACTGTAAGCAATGCAAATAAATATAGGACAAAGACCAATTCCAAGAAACTGCAGTTTAGTTGGAGAGGGTAGTATAACAATTGGAGATAAGTATTACAAAACATTGGTAGAAATAAAGTGCTAGAGGGATTTAAAGGAAGATAATTTCTGGCTGGGTTGATGAGAAGAGATTTTATGGAAAGGTTGCATTTGAGCTTAGTCTTGAAAATTGATAAGATATCAATCTACAGAAACAGAGTAAGAGCATTCAGAGGGAATGAATGGCATGGATAATAGGTGTGAAATCTGAAAAGGGCAAGATGTGTTTGGGGAACAGTGAGAAGATCAGGTTACCCAGAGCAATACAAGTTAAGGTTGGAATAGTATATTGAAGCCAAATAATGAAGGACTTTCCAAGCCAAGGAGTTGGAATTTTAAGCACAAAAAATAGGTAGCTACTGAAAATTATGAGCAAGAAAGTGCCATAATTAAACCAGTACTCTACAAAAATAAATCTGCCAGCAATATGCAGAATGGATTAGAGGGGGAAGGATGTGAACATAAAGAAGCTAATTAACCTATCCTAAGAGTACTAGTGAGGGATGAGGGTCTGAGCTTTGATGCTAGTTGTGTGAATAGAAAGTTAGGAAAGAAAGTGAGACACAATGTTTTAGTACTCTCTCTCTCTCTCTCTCTCTCTCTCTCTCTCTCTCTCTCTCTCTCTCTCTCTCTCTCTCTCTCTCTCTCTCTCTCTCTCTCTCTCTCTCTCTCTCTCTCTCTCTCTCTCTCTCTCTCTCTCCCTCTCTCTCTCATTCACCTCTTGATTTAAGCTAATTCTAAAATTTATATTCTAGGGTTAGGTTACTGAAGATATTACAGTCCATATGTAAAATATAGCAGAAAAGACCCTTTTGTAATCCATTGTAGTAGTTGATGTTCTTTCTTCTGTTTAGAGTTCAGATCAGAGATATAACTTCTAACATTTGCCACTGTGGGTAACTCTGCTTCATGACTGACTGGAAGTACAACATTTCTTTTTTTCTTTTAAATTTTATTTTTATTGTCATGCAAAACATTTTTCCATATTGGTTATTGTTGTAAGAGCACACTCACACTCAGACATAACTCAAACCCCCAAATGAAACCATAAATGTGCTGATGTGAAATATAACTCCAACTCTTTTTCTGGAGGTGGACAGCATTTCCCATCATAAGTCCTTCAGGATTGTCCCAAATCATTTCATTGCTGAGTAGCCAAGTTTTCACAAATGATCATCATCTAATATTTCTGTTACTGTGGAAGTACAAAATTTCTGCTCAAGCAGAAGTTCTCATCTTCACCTACTTTGTTCCTAATCCATCTGAGTAAACAGTGCCTGTTTAGGAATAGGAAACTCTACCTGTTTCCCAAGGATTGATAACCTTGTGAGAGTAGTGAGAGAGAGAGCTCCTGGGGATTTCACCATAGAATGACAGATTCTTAGATCTTAAAAGAGTCTTAGAGATTATGTAGAATAGAAGTGTTTTCAATTAGTGGGTCAAAAAGCATTCATTAAGTGAGTGACCCTAGAGATGGCACTGTAGTACAAAAACAAAAGTAAGAGTAATCTCTGCTCCCAAGGAATTTGCAGGACTGCTAGAGGAAATAAATATATAGATACATGAATGTGAAAAAAGTACTAGATCTGAGGTAGAAGACATTAGGAGGTAGGAACAAATTTTGAAAGACTTTATGTAGAAGGTGGCAGGTGAACTGTGATGTGAAGTAAATTGGATTCTGAGAAATGGACATGAGAAAGGAGTGCATAAGTTCATTAGTACAAAAATCTGAAGGCAACTACTAATCAATAAAAAATTAATAAGCATTTACTATGTACATCGTGCTAAGTATTACAGGTACAAATAAGAAAAAGATAGTCCCTGTCCTCAAGGAGCTTATAGTCTAACAGAACATACAAAAGAAAATTGGAGAGGGAGAAGAGGAGAAAGGTATACAATGTAGGAACCTAGTAGAGAAGTCTAAAATGAACACTTTTAGAAAAATCAAAGAAGTACAAAATTATTGCAGCCAGGTGTGAAATAGAGTACTATATATAAGGAAGTAAAACAAAGGGCCAACTTGACCATAATACACATGATGGGGAATAATAAATCTAGAAAGGTAAATTAGGGTCAGCTTATAATGAGCTTAAAAAGCCGAACCGAGTTTATTTTAGATCCTAGAAGTAATAGGAAATTACAGGAATTTACTGAATAAAGTAAGGAATGAATTTTAACTTTAGTAAAATAAGTTTTGACAGCTGAGATGTATTAGAGGGAGAGAGAGACTTGAGGCAGAAATTAATCAGAAGAATCCTGAAATAGTCCAGATGAGAAATGATTCTGAACTAGCATCTAGATGGTATCTCTGTCTCTCTGTTTCTCTTTTTCTGTCTGTCTGTTTGTCTGTCTCATTCTGGACCTGGAGTCAGAAAGAATTAAATTGAAATTTGCCCCAGGTAGTTATTGACTCTGTGATCCTAGAAAAGTCATTAAACTTCTGTTTTTATAATTTTCCTCATCAGTAAAAAAAGGAATAATAATAAAGTCTATTTCCCAGAGTGATTACAAAGATCAAATGAAATAATATTTGTAAAGCTATTTGTGCATTTTTTCTAGCCCAACTAACTTTTTATGTTTTTATTTTTCAAATTATTCATTCATTAATTTATTTTAAAGCCTTCCTTTCTGTCTTAGTAATAACTCTAAGATGGAAGGGCAAGGGCTAGGCAAAAGGGGTTAAGTGATTTGACCAGGGTTACATAGCTAGGAAGTATCTGAGGGCAGATTTGAACTCAGGTCCTCCTGACTTCAGGCCGGGAGCTCTACATATTTATTTATTATATTGATTAAAATTTTTTTTGAGTTCCAAATTTTTTATCACCCTCCACCCTTTCCCAACCCATTTAGAAAGGAAGAAATATAGAATCAAATATACTATGAAGTCTTGCAAAACACATTTCTATATTAACTATATTTTTTAAAAAGCAAGAAAAATAAATAAAAAATATTCTTTAATCTGCACTCAGTTCATCATCAGTCTTGCTATTACTATTACTGAACAATGTTCTTGTTCTTCACTTTGCTTCAATTTATATATCTCCTATTTTAGTTTTTTTCTGAAACCATTCCTTTCATAATTTCTTACAGCAAAATAGCATTTGATCACAAACACATATTATAAATTGTTCAGTCATCCATCTCCCAATTTATAGACATCCCTTTGACATCATTTAAAAAGACATGCTATAAATATTTCTGTACACTTGGGACTTTTCCCTTTTTCTTCTGGGGCAAAGACCTAGTAATGGTATTGCTGGGTCAAACGGTATACACAGTTTCATTGCTCTTTGGGCATAGTTCCAAGTAGTTTTCTAAAATGGTTTGACCAGTTTGCAACTCCATCTGTTATTAGTGTACCTCTTTTTTTCCAAATCCCTTCCAACATTTGTTATTTTCCTTTTCTATTATGTAAGCCAATATGATAGTGGTGAGGTAATATCTTAGCATTGCTTTAATTTGCATTTCTCCATTCAATAGTGATTTAGAGCATTTCCCATATGACTATATATAGTTTTGATTTCTACTCCTGAAAACTGTCTATTCATATCTACTAACCATTTGTTAATTGATGAATAGTTCTTATTTTTATAAATTTGATTCAGTTTCCTATATATTTGAGAAAAGAAAACTTTATAAGAGAACTTTTTGTCAAAAAATTTCCCCTAGTTTCCTCTTTTCCATTTAATTTTGGTTGCATTGGTTTTATTTGTGCAAAACTCTTTAAAATGTAATGTAATCAGAATTACCTATTATTCCTCCCATGATCCCTTCTATCTTTTGTTTGTTTTTTCCATTATCCATAGATTTTACAAGTAAATATTTTCCATGCTCCCCTAATTTTCTTATATCAGTTATGACTCCCATTTTGACCTTATCTTAGTATATAATGTGACATACTTTCCAGTTTTCTCCATCAATTTTTGTTAAATAGTGAGTTTTTGATCCCAAAGCTTGTAACATGTAGGAAAGTGAATAGATGTGTCTACAAATTTTGTAGTAGCTCAGTTGTGGTAATCCAGGTTTTCCCTTCTTTTGTCCCTTATTATTTTGTACCCCTAGAGAAATAAAACAATATTTGTGGCAAATCTATGTTGTTGTCCTACAAGTCTTCCATAGTCCATAGCCAAACCTCGAGCTGTTTTAGTGCCAAGACATGTAGTACATCTAAGAAGGGATTTGAGCATTGCAGATATAGTCAGAAAATTATGCATCCCACCCTTGGGATTCAACATCAATTGCCCATCAATGGGGAATATTGATGACTAGTGTGCATCATTGCCATGATTGCTAGCTATATATTGTTACTCCTCTCCTCCACCTAGAAGATATTAGCTAGAAGAAAATGAGATGTCTATTGATAATTATAATACTAACATTGATATCTCAGTTGGCAAGTTTCCAGCAGTCTCTACAGGAAATAGGGAGTCTGTTAGAAAACTTAAATAATAATGAATCACCGGGAAATATCCCTATATCCTTCTAACTGAAGGGTCCTAATTGAAGTGATCCTCTGACCCAAAGGGGATATATCAGGTCTTTACTATTCCTCCTGGCTCAATTTTAACTCGGAAATGCATAGGATGGTATCTATGAGGGGAAGACATGACAGGGGATGAATTTTGGAAACTTTTCTGAACTACAAAACCACATCTTTCTCACTTTCCCTGCCCTATATCAGTTTTACTTTTCTACATACCCTCAAAATGGAAAAGAAAATTTAATTAGTAGAAAGTAGAAAAATAACTTGATCTCTTTCTAGAAGATTGCTTTCATGAATTCCTAATCTCTGTCCTGTGAGATTTAAAATGGTTGAGGTCTTAAACTGTAGTGATTAAAATAGTGGAAGATATAAATTGTGATAGATATAAGAGAGGGTGAGTAAATTTGACCACAGAAATATGTTTCACTATAGTGTCTTGGGTTTTAAAATCAAATATAAGGTGGTCGCCAGGGAAATATTCTCAATTATTCAAATACCCAAGTCAATTGGGTTTTATAGAGATTTTTAATTAACAATACAATGAGTAATCAAAGAAAGAGAGAGAGAGTAAGAAAGGAATAAGTATGAAGGGCCTCAAGCCAATATGGCCTAGACCTGAGTCTTAAAAGAGAAATCAGTCAGTTTTTTAACACTCACCACAAGGTCTGAGTAAACAAGGATTCTAGTAACACCAGGCCAGCATCCTTCTTCAAAGAGTCTTCCAGCCAGAGATTGTTTCAAAGGGCCTCTCTCTTTTTTTTTTATTAATATATTTTATTTGATCATTTCCAAGCATTATTCGTTAAAGACATAGATCATTTTCTTTTCCTCCCCCCACCCCCCATAGCCAACGCGTAAGTCCACTGGGCATTAGATGTTTTCTTGATTTGAACCCATTGCTTTGTTGATAGTATTTGCATTAGAGTGTTCATTTAGAGTCTATCCTCTGTCATGTCCCCTCAACCTCTGTATTCAGGCAGTTGCTTTTTCTCGGTGTTTCCACTCCCATAGTTTATCCTTTGCTTATGAATGGTGTTAAAGGGCCTCTCTCTTAAGAGCCTCCAGAGCTCCTACCTCAGAGGGACAGAGCCCCTCAGAGGAGCTCCTCAAGGAGCTCTCCTTCAGAATGAGAGTCAGAAATCGAGAGCCCTTGATCTTCTCTGAGCTCTTATTTTTAAGGGCAAAATCTCCTCTGTCACCTCCCCTAAGTCCTTACATCTACCAATCACTGTAGAGGTTTCTAAAGGACCGCCCATTTTGAATTCACAGCTGAGTAGTTTTAATCTCTTTAGTAAGTCAGGAAAAAATGCTGCTGTGTTGACAAATTTCATTAAGAAAAAACCTCTGAATAAGTTATCACCCTTTTAGGTTTAAGTAGTTTACAAGTTGCCCCACCTTTATAGGTACTTAGTATCCCATTGTATCAATTCTAAAACAGTCATGACTCAAAGAACTTCCTGTTCCTTCCATAAGCATGGATCAAAGTACTTTCATTGTTTAGCAAGCAGTTTTCTGTCCTAAAGTAGTCTTAAGTAGGGTGGAGCAGGGACATTCCCAAGGCAAGGAGCCTCCACACTCAAGTAGAGTTCTCACCATCTGGTAGGGAATTTTTTTAAGTAGAAGATTCCCCAATGGGGGAAACCCCTAACATTCATAAGTCTGAGAAATTTTGAGGTTTATAATCCCCCCTGATGATCATGGGAGACTAGTCTCCCCATTGATCAATTAACATAATCAATTTTGTAATTCAAAATGCACTTCTAACTATAGATATACACGATATTCAATTTTCTAAGAGAAATTAGAATAGTGAGAGGAAATAGAAAAGAAAAGGAAGCAATGTTTTGCTTAGGCGCATTGACAGAAAGCCAAATTAGGGGCAGTCCCTTTTGGCATAAATGTGTACATTTACAATAAATGTTCAATCAAAGTTCAGTTCAATCAATCAAATCCAAAGTTCATTCTTGATCTTCTTGATGAAGTGTAAGTTTTCTGGCATCTTTCTGCAACAGTTCATTCTCTGGATATAAAAGTTTCAAGCTTCTTTCTTGAAGATCTTTTCTCGAACAAAATCAAAATCTTGAATTTTTTATAAAAGTACAATCTTAAACAAAAAATCAAAATTCTTGGATTTTTATAAAAATACAATCTCAAACAAAAAAATCAAAATTCAAAAAATTCTTAGATTTTAAATTAAAATATGGTCCTAATTCTCGACCTAGATAATTCACTCACCCTTAGCTTCCACATAATTTATGAGTACCATGAATATATTTCAGATTCAAAGTGTTCTATTATTCCTTCATAATATTAAAACTATGAGCACCACAGTGAGTTATGGAGGTAAAGTTCTGGTTCAGCACTAAAGGGATAGACAGTACCAAACTTTTGCCAGGTGAATAGAATAGTAAACTTGTTTAGGAGTAAAAGGTGTTGCTATTAATAATGTTTAACAATGAGAAAGGCTGACTACTGGGCCTATTTATTTAATTAGTTTAACCCATGTTGGTGCTCTTTGGTGATCTGTATGGTTTACTCAGCAAGAGTAAGAGTTTCAGGGGATTTAGTGTGTGAATTCTGCCATATTTGTTTTGTTTACTCAAATGACCATTTTGTTTATTTCCTAATATTCAGCAATATTCTAAATAGGTAAGATAGTCAGATAGCAAGGTTCAAGATAGTCGAGGCATTAAGCATATGAGAATTTCATGTTGCATTTCAATGAGTTTTATTTATTCTAAGACCTGTCTCAGAATGTCATACAGCCCGTTTTATTGCTTATCTTTTCTCTTATTCACACATTAAACTTGTGAGAATTATGGTGAGCATAGTTTTGATACGAATGGACATAGTCTGCTCTGGGATCTTATTGAGTATAACTTTGTTTCACCCCTGATGTTGAATATAGTCTATAAATAAAATTTTCTCCATGGAGGAAGTTGATTAGTGCCACAAGTTTAAGTACTTAAACCCCCAGCAAAATTGTTCCAAGTTCTCTATCCATAGCCAACTTTTTCTCTAGTTCCCTACCCCCATCCCACTCACAAATGATTGTCCCTTGTCTTCCTCTCTGAACTTGCTTTTTTCTTATGTAATCAAATGATGTAGAAGCTACTTGGATTATGGTGACAGTTCATGCATGATGAAATAGTCATAATTATAGCAAGTTCAGCTATGGTGAATGAAGCAGTTTTTATTTTGGGTATCTTTAGACTATATTAATTTAGGTTAATATTTTAATTTAATTTATTTTAAATTAACAAAAAATTAATAAATAATAAAATGTTAATTAATTAAATTAATTACTATAACTATCTACTTTAAGATGGCTCTATTATAATTATTACTTAATTTAAATTTCAGTTCTTGTTTTCCAGGCAAGTTAGTGAGAGTTCAATAGGTTGTTTGTGAATACAAAATTGACATAAAAAAGGTATTTGAAAACAGACAACTGTGTATCACTGTAATGTTTCTGTTACTTAAACTTGGGGTAATCACTTTTTCTCCCTGGGATTTTTTTTGCTGCAATGAGATATTATGACACTAGGTGGCGATAGTGTCTCATTCAGGTAGTCCATGATTCAAACTACATGTCATTTATTTAACCGGAAATCCAGATTAGAACCATAGTTTTTCATTTATTATTTACAAAAATATAATTTACAAAATTCTATATTTAAAGAATATCTCTATATCAACATAGATCAAGGTTTAAAGAAAACCAAAATCTAAGGCCCAATTCAATACTCATTAATCTTTGCCTGTTACGATTTTTAGTCCTACCTCTCTTTTACCTTTTTTGGCTTCAAAGAAGAGCCTGTAAATTTCTTCTCCTCCCTTCCTACCTCAGTGAGTCCCGAAAACTTATCTAGAGTTCCAGAATTCAAGCTTCGCCAGATGTCAGAGCCCTCTCAGCCTCTCTTATCTCTCTGCAGATAGTGATTTTACTTTAGTGAGAAAAACTCACTTTTCTATCTAAAAACTTTTCTATCACTGCTCCAAAAAGAATCAAAGAAAATGTACCCTTTTAACTTTCCCAGTCCCACCTCCTGTTTTCATTATGAAAACCCCTAATGACTTTTTATTCCCTTTCACTACCCCATTAAAAGGTTTCTTTGGCACCTTGCTTCTGTGATATTATGAGCCATTAATTTCCCCCAATTATTGTTAGTTTAGTCATAAAGCACCTATATTTAGTGGTACCTTAGACTTCTAGGGGGTATCTCATGGTAGTTCACACTAACAGAAAAGCTTACAAGTCTTTTGCAAACTACTCCTGACAGCCTCAACTTGAAACAATTTTCTAAAATAGCTAGCGTCTTCTTTTTCCACAGAGCATTAAACACCCTTTAAACAAGACTTTTGGACATAGAGTTAGATCAGAATAATTATGAATTTAGGATTATATAATGCAAAATACATCTATGAAGGCTAGTAGTTTCAGAAGAAAGAAACACTTAATTATGATTATATCATTTTTCCAGTTGTGTTTAGAATCAGATCCCTTTTTCTATATTTCACTTTCTTCTTAGTCATTACAGTAAGTAAAAGGCACAAGAGTTGAAATCATAGGAAGTAAGAGACAAACAAAGCAGAAATAACAAAGGATGTTACCATTCTCTCCCTCCTCCCTTATAGAATCATTGAATGTTATTAGTGTTGGAAGGAATCTAAGTGACCATCTAGTCTGATGGCCCAATATAACTACTTAGCAAGTGGCCATCCAATCTCTATGTGAAGGTCTCCAGTGAAGGGCATGTCATTACCTCCCGAGAGAACCAATTCCAATCAATTTCACTTTGGACAGGTCTATCTATTATAATTCTGAAGAAATTTTTCTTACAAAATGTTTGAATTTGTCTCTATCACTTCTACCAATTGCATATGGTTTTATCCTCTGCTTATGGCTATCACTTCCCCTCTGAGTTTTCTCTTCTCTAACCTAAATACCTCTAATTCTTTCAATTGTCATATGAAATGAGTACCAATAAGAAAAGACAAAAACCCAGATCTAATTCAACCAGGCTATCTAGTAAGACTGTGTTAGTACCTTATTCCTGGAAGCTATACTTCCATGATGTAATCCAATCTTGATTTAATTTTAGTTATTATATTACAATGCTGACTCATAATGACCATTCAGTTTACTTAAATCCTAGATCTTTTATGCTTCCCCCATCCTTCTGAAATTGATTTTTTTTCTATACAAGTGTAAAACTTCATATATATATCCCTATTGTTTCATATTATTAGATTAAGCTTGATGCTCTAGATTATAAAGATTTTTTTAAAGGCAACTAGATCACATAGTGGATAAAGTGGTAGGCCTAGAGTCAAGAAGACATGATTTCAAATTCAGCCTCTGAATCTTACTGACTGTAGGATTCTGGGCAAGTTATATAATCTCTGCTTGCTTTAGTTTCTTCATCGGTAAATTGGATGAATAATCACATCTACTTTTTGGGGTCACAGTGAGGATTAAATGAGAAAATATTTGTAAGGGTCTTAGCACAATGCTAAGCACATAGTAGCTGCTATATAAATGCTGGTTATCATCTTAATTATTAAAAAAAAATTCTAACCCTAGCTCCTAGTATGTTAGCCATTTTTCTTAGCTTGTGTAATCTAAAAATTATATATGTATGCCATTTATGCCCTTTTCAACAAAATTAATAAAAAATGAAATGGCACAGGTTAAGCACAGATCCTTAGGGACTTACATGGAGACCATCATATCAGAACCTATGGGATAGTCAAAGCAGTACTCAGAGGAAAACTTATATCACTGACTGCCTATAGCAACAAATTAGAGAGGGAGGAAATCAATGAATTGGGCTTACAATTTGAAAAATTAAAAAAAGAACAAATTAAAAATCCCCAGATAAAAAGTAAATTGGAAATCATAAAAATTAAAGGAGAAATTAATCAAATTGAAAGTAAAAGAACTATTGAACTAATAAATAAGACTAAGAACTGGTACTTTGAAAAAAATAAAATAGTTAAAGTACTGGTTTATCTAATAAAAAAAGAAAGAAGAGAATCAAATTAACAGTATCAAGGATGAAAAAGTTGATCTCACATCTAAGGAAGAGGAAATTAAGGTAATTAATTAAGGACTATTTTGCCCAATTATATGGCAATAAATATGACAATTTAGGGGAAATGGGTTAATATTTACAAAAACATAAATTGCTTAGATTAACAAAAGAGGAAATAGAATAGTTAAATAATCCCATCTCAGAAAAAGAAATTTAATAAGCCATCAAGGAACTTCTTAAGAAAAAATTTGCAGGACCAGTTGGATTCACAAGTGAATTCTATCAAACATTTAAAGAAAAACAAATCACAATATTATACAAATTACTTGACAAAATAAGCAAAGAAAGAGTCTTACCAAATTCTTTTTAAGATACAATTATGTTATTGATTCCAAAGCTAGGCTGACCAAAAACACAGAGAGAAAACTACAGACCAATCTCCTTAATGAACATAGATGCAAAACTCTAAAATAAAATATTAGCAAAAAGACTACAGCAAGTTATCACAAGAATTATCCACTCTGACTAAGTGGGGTTTATACCAGGAATGCAAGGATGGTTTAATATTAGGAAAAACATCCACATAATTGACCATATCAATAATCAAACCAAGAAAGATGACATGATTATCTCAACAGATGCAGAAAAAGTCTTTGACAAAATACAACACCCATTCCTTTTGAAAACACTAGAAATTATAGTAATAGAAGGGCCATTCCTCAAAATAATAAACAGTATTTATTTAAAACCATCAGCAAGTATCATCTTCAATGGGGACAAGTTAGAAGCCTTCCCAATACGAACAAGGAAACAAGGATGCCCATTATCACCTCTCTTATTCAACATTGTACTAGAAATGCTAGCAATAGCAATTAGAGAAGAAAAAGAAATTGAAGGGATTCAAGTAGGCAATGAGAAAACTAAATTATCAATCTTTGCAGATGATATGATGGTATACTTAAAGAATTCTAGAAAATCAACTAAAAGACTAGTGGAAATAATTAACAACTATAGCAAAGTTGCAGGGTACAAGATAAGCCCACATAAATAATTAGCATTTCTGTATATTTCTAACAAAATTCAGCAGCAAGAATTAGAAAGAGAAACTCCATTTTAAATTATTTTAGACAATATAAAATATTTAGGAATTTATCTAACCAATACAAACAGGAATTATATGAACACAACTACAAAACACTTTCCATACAATTAAAACTAGATCTAAATAATTGGAAAAAAACATTAATTGCTCATGGATAGGATGAGTTAAGATAATAAAAATGACAACCTTACCCAAATTAATCTACATATTCAGTGCTGTACTTATCAAACTACCAAAAAACTTTTTTTTTTATAGAATTAGAAAAAATTATAACAAATTCATCTGGAAGAACAATCTGGAAGGATGGGGGCCTAGCAGTACCAGATCTTAAACTGTACTATAAAGCAGTGGTTATCAAAACAATATGGTACTGGCTAAGAGACAGAAGGGTGGATTAATGGAATAGATTAGGGGTAAATGACCTCAGCAAGCTAGTATTGGTAAACCCAAAGATCTAAGCTTTTGGGACAAGAACTTGCTATTTGACAAAAACTGCTGGGAAAATTGGAAAATGGTGTGGGAAAAATTAGGTGTAGATCAACATCTTACACCCTATATCAAGATACATTCAAAATGGGTAAATGACTTAAGTATAAAAAGTAAAATCATAAATAAATTAGGTGAACATAGAATAGTATATCTGTCAGATCTGTGGGAAAGGAAGGAATTTAAGACCAAGCAAGAGGTAGAGAACATTACAAAATATAAAATGAATGACTGATTACATCAAATTAAAAAGTTTTTGTATAGACAAAACCAATGCAACCAAAATTAGAAGGAAAGCAACAAAGTGGGAGAATATTTTTTATAACAAAAGTATCTGACAAAAGTTTAATTTCCCAAATATATAAGGAACTAAGTCAAATTTACAAAAAATTAAGCCATTCCCCAATTGACAAATGGTCAAGGGACAAGTGTCAAGGCAGTTTTCACATGATCAAATCAAAACTATCAATAAACACATGAAAAAGTGTTCTAAATCATACCTGATTAGAGAAATGCAAATGAAAACAACTCTGAGGTACCACCTCACACTTAGCAGATTGGTCAATATGACAGTAAAGGAAAATAATAAATGTTGGAGGTGTTGTGGCAAAATTGGGACACTAATACACTGCTGGTGGAGTTGTGAATTGACCCAACCATTCTGGAGGTTAATTTGGAACTAAGCCCAAAGGGCCTGCCTACCCTTTGATTCAGTCATATCACTGCTGGGTTTGTATCCCAAAGAAATAATTGGGGAAAATACTTGTACAAAAATATTTGTAGCCACTCTCTTTGTGGTGGCAAAAAATTGGAAAATGAGGGGGTGTCCATTGATTGGGGAATGGATGAACATAGTGTGGTAAATTTCACTGATACACCATCTAAGTCAGTGAAGGAAAAAAAAAAACCCTTCATTTTTATTCAAGGCACTTCCATTTTTACACACGTGAACTGGAAAGACCTCCAGGAATTGATGCAAAGTGAAAGGAGAAGAACCAGGAGAACATTGTACACAGAGACTAATACATTATGGCACAACTGAATGTAATAGACTTTTATTTTTTTATAGGAATATGTAAAATGACTATTTTATTAATAGTTCATATTTTTATGTATGATTTATATATATTTTCAGTTTATATTATTTTGAGCTCCTTTGCTTTTTGGAATATGCTATTTCATTATTTTCTCTGATTTTTTTATGAATAGAAAACAATCCCAAGTTATTTGAATTATTTTTCCTTCATACCTTAAGATCTATCTCCTAAATGCTTCTAAAGTTTGTTTTTTATTATTAAAATGGTCAAATTTAATCACTACATGCTTTGAACTCAAAATATGGATGGCTGTTCTAGTACTAATCTATAAATTTGACAAATACTTTTTTGTCTGTATTCATAAATTCTGCAGAGATTTCTTATATTATTTTTCTGACATGGCATCCAAGTTGTGTATTGTCATGTTATTCTTTGAGAACTATGATCTTTATGTTTGTTATACAAATCTTATGAGGAGCTTGAAATGTCAAAAATGAATTTATATTTGATCTTAAAAGTAATAGTGGTAGTATTTACTGAGAAATGTGGTATCAGGTTCAGATCTATCTGCTTTTTAGGAAAATCATTTAGTAACTGAAAGATGTGTTGGGGAGAATCATGATTCAGGAAGTTTAACTAGGAGGCTGTTACAATAATCCTGGCAAGAGATAAAATAAAGATCTTAATCTGTTTGGTGGTTGTATGAGTGGAGATAAGGAAATTTATTTCCTGAATTGCTTCCTGAATAAAACTCCAAAAAGAAAATTCCAAGGAATGTCATAGCTAAAATCCACAGAACACACACTGAAGAAAAAGAAAATCCTGCAAACATTAAGAGAGAAGCAATTCAAGTACAAGAAACTATAGTCAGGAATATACCATTCAGTTGCTACAGTAAATGACAGGAAACCTTAGAATACACTATTTCAAAAGATTTGGATAGGCCTTTGATATAGACTTGTAACCAAGAGAACTTAATTTGCAAAAATGAGTATAATCCTTCAAGGAAAAAAAAAGATTTAAAAGGAAATAGAGCAGTGGTGTCAAACTTAAATAAAACAGGTTCCTGAGTGCTATGTGTTAACTTGGAAAACCACAAATTAACATTATCTATGATATGCTGAATTTTTTATTTTTCATTTATATTTAATGTGCTTCTGGCCATCCTTGGGAATTTGGGAATTTTATGGGCCAGGGCTAGTCTTTTATTTAGCATCTCTGGAATAGAGGACTTGTAAGCATTTCAGATGAAAAGATCAGAGCTGACTATGAATTTGAAATACAAATACAAGAATCAAGGGGAATATATAGGATAAACTTGTTTGGGCAATTTGGAAGGGAATGTATAATAATAATAAATTATATATATATAATAATAATAAAAATGAAGATAATTTTTATATTAGTATACATATACAATTTACACATTTTAAACAAATTATAAACAATGTTTATATGTTTAGCACTGTGTTAAGCACTTTATTTTGTTTTCTCTTCATACCAGCCCTAGGAGGTAGATTCCATTATTATTCTCATCTTAAAGTTGAGGAAACTGAGGCAGACAAGCTAAGTGACTTGCTTAGGGGCAAATAGCTAATAAGTATCTGAGGCTAGATTTAGACTGGGGTCTTTCTGACTCTAAGCATAGTACTCTATTCACTATGCCCTTTAGCAGGGTAGAGAGCCAACTAAGGAACTATACTTAATATTTTTTATAATTGGAGTACTTGAGAATCATAAAATAAAAATATAGAGAAAGTATTTGGGGAGACATCAGGCGAACTTCACTCATATGAAAAAGAAATTGAAATATATATATATATATATATATATATATATATATATATATATATATATACACACAGTTTGGTGTAGACACACCAAATTTATCAGGAAGACCAGCAAACATGGGAGGAGGAGGGTCACTATGTGGGTGGAAAATGCTGAAGATCGTACTGGGGATAATATTGGGGGCATCTAGGTGGAGCGGTGGATAGAGTGCTGGGCTTAGAGTCAGGAAAACTCAAATTCCTGACTTCAAATTTGGTCTCAGACACATACTTGGCAAGTTATTTAACACAGTTTGCCTCCGTTTTCTCATCTCTAAAATGAGCTGGAGAAGGAAAACCCCAGATGGGATGATGAAGAGTCAGACATGACTGAAATGACTGAACAACACCAATAATACTGAAGAGCAAATAGCAAGAAGCAAAACAAACTTTCTGATCCTAAAGGAAATGACTACATGGAACAAAAGACATGAAAAACCTAGAATATTGGTAGATGCCCATAAATTGGGGTAATAATTGGACAATTTTTGGTATATGGACATAATAGAAAATAATAAGAAATGATGAAAGAGAAGATTTCAGAGAACCCTGAATAGTATAAGCAAATGAAGAGTGAAGTGAGCAATAGCAGTCTATCAATTTATAGAAGAAAAAAATCATTGAAAAGAAAAACTATTTTTAAAAAAGTTACCTTCTCTATTAGAATCAGTACTGGGTATTGGTTCCAGGACAAAAGAGTGGTAAGGGCTGGGAAATGGGGATTAAGAGACTTGCCCAGGTACACAGCTAGGAAGTAACTGAGGTCGGATTTGAACTCAGGTTCTCATATCTCCAAGGTATAACTAAGTTCCACCCTCCTACTTCCATCCCTCTGTCTCTCTGTTCCTCCGACGCCCTTTCTCCTTCCCAATGTCCCTCCCTCCCACCGTCCTACCCCGTTCAACTGTCCTGCCTTCTCCCCACCGTCCCACCGTCCCACCGTCCCACCGTCCTGCACCCGCCCACCCGCCCACCATCAGGCAGTCAGATCCTCAGACAGTCGAGGCCCTGTCTCGCTGCCCCACCACCGGATTACCCTGCCTCGGTCCAACCGTCCTGCCCCTCCGACCGTCTGACTCCCACCTCCCACCGTCTGACCTCAGTCCCGACCTCCGACCGTCCTGCCCCGTTTAAGGATTGTGACTTCCAGGTATTCTGATGATGTTATAGAAAAAATTATTCGTGAGGTGCAGGAAACTCAAACAGTACTCGGAATGAGGAAGGAAAGATCTTTATTACACACAGACTCAGAGGGAGGTAATTTCTGCAACCCTGAGTCCCCAGTTTTGGGGGAACAGGCTCTTTATATCTGCACCTGGCTATCTGGAGCAGGGAGGGAGCTGGAGGGGATGGGGTGGGGGTCCTTCAAGCTGAATTTCCTCATCATTCCCCCTTCTGACGCTCCTTAAAACTTCAAGGTGCATCATCCTCAGTATTCAGTACTTGGCTTTCTTTCAAAGAGAAAAGGGTGGCCATAGTTTTCTGGCTGACTGTCGTTTCTATGAACTGTGTCAGGGTGCTGAAATGCAAGTCCCAAGGAGGACAAAGAGAAACAGGACAGTGATTAGACCTGAGAGAGGACACACACTCACACACACACACACACTCAACAGAAATGCAAAGAACAAAGTAACCCAGAGGAAAGGAGAAAGTGTGGGGTTTCCACATGAACGGAGATGGCAGGCACTCAAGAGCTGCAGGAGAGAAAGTTTTCAGTACCAGGACCCATGGTACCACCGCAGGTCTTCATAATGCATAATCCCTACACCTCCACTGAGACTGGGATGAGAGCTGAACGTAATTAATTTTTATTGAAACAGGGGTTTTTTTTTTCCCCTTTTGGTCTCCAGACATTGTGTTCTTTTTTTTTTTTTGCTATGACAATAAAGCCTCCAGTACAATTTTGTATTTAATTATAGCCTGACTTCAGGGGAATAATAATAAAAATCATTAAATCCTATGTCATAGGAACAGATAATTGGTAATGCCAGGTGGAATTGGGGAAGGGGTTGAAGGGCTCAGGCACCGATTCCTTACCAAATTTTATGGTTAAAAAATTCTCAGGAATGGGTAAAGGCCCTCTCCCCCTTTTCCAGGACTAAGAGATGTCACTAAACCAATGCCTAAGATGGTTTTTGTGAAGCTATGGTTGAGAGTGTGCCATTGGAATTAGAGAGTGTCTATAGGTAGGCTTAAAAAATACATAGGTTTATTATAGGTCACTCAGAGGTACAATATGAATATATGGACTCGAGAGGCCTACTTGTTATTTATAGAATCACCATGATTTGAATGGATTAAAAACAAATACCTCATTAGATGGGCTTGAGGAAAATTCCAGGGTTCAAAAATTGCATTCAGTATAAAGTAAGCAAAAAGGCATTGATCTAGATAGAAAAAAGTCAATTTTTCACTCTTTATATGGGTGCAGATGAACTTGCTCTAACAGACCCTACCATCTAGCTCCCTCTGGACTTCCATTTACCTGGAGAGTTCATGCTGTTATTGCTTCTGTCATTATTTTTCTTAGAAGTGGTAAATCGAAGGGAAAACTAGGATCAATTATTACTTTGTTCTAGCTGAGAAAATTGCCAATAGAAATCTATTAGCCAGTCAGCAGGAGCCCACTCAAAGAATTCACAACAAAATTTATAAAACAAATAAATATTACCAGCTGTTAAGGAAATATAATTTTCTTTACTAAGGAAAAAATCCCTCAAGACAAAAACAAACAAACAAACCCTTGTAGTGTATTAGTGTCTGAATGCCAGAAAAAATATTAGGGAAAAATGTTCTTCTCTATTCGTCTTTGAGGGAAAAAATTTTTAGTGGAGAGACATTTGAAGAATAATGCCCAGAGGGAGAGTCTGAAGAGTTGTAGCCATTTTGTACAGCTCTAACTATTTGTACAGTAACTATTAAAGGAAGTGGAGTACATGAATAGAGAACTGATCTTGGAACAAAGAAGACCTGCATTCATGTCCTGCCTTTAACACCTGTTAGCTGTGGTGACCTTTGGGCTAGTCACTTAACCTTTGGTGCTCTAAATTACTTGAAGATCCCTGGAGGCTCCTATTGACTCAGAAAACCACATATTGACATTATGCTCTATTGTATTTTTATTTATTTGGTTGTTTCTTAATCATATTTAATGCAATTCTGGCCACAGTAGGAAGTGGTGCAGTCCACAAGACACTACAAATTAGGACAAAAGAAAGAGCCATGAAAATCTCATTTCCTAGGGCCCTCCTAGAAATGTCCTTTGCTTCAGAGTAGTCTGAATGGTAGATTCAGGCACTGCTGAATATCAAGCAGCAGAGAATTTTCTTTGCGTGCTAGAAAGAATTTATAATCATATATCCCTGAAGAAACAAATTCTCTAGCTAATAAACCATTGTGCCCAGGAATGCTTGATCAAACCTAATTGAAGTGAAAGTTGTGTTTTGGAAAATGTAGGTAAAGATATGTAGCTTGCAATTGGTGATGTGTGACTAGAGCTCAGGAGGGAGATGAGAGATGAATCCACAGGAGTCAATAAAATTACTAAGAGTCCTCAAATATCTTGATCACCAGTAAAGGTCCTTCTTCTTCCTAATAGAGTCCCAATTGAGATCTTATTACATTGAATCTTATATTGCTCAGCCTCTAGACATCTTTTAAATGACAGATTTGTCTAACCTTTCCGGACCAAGGACACACAGTCAATCAAGTGAAGAGTCGTATCCTCATTGAGACCTCAGGAATGCCTCTCACAAAGACTTAGCTACTCTCAGCAATACAATAATCCAGGACAGTTCTGAGGAAAGAATGTTGTCCACCTCTGGAGAAAGAACTGTTGGAGTGGGAATGCAGATCAAAGCATACAATTTTTCAGTTTATTTTGAGGTTTTGGCTTTATATGATTATTCTCTTACAAAAATGAGCAATATGAAAATATGTTTTGCATGATTAAGCATGTATAACCCAGACTGAATTGCTTGCAACCTCTGGGAAGAGGGAAGGAAGGAGAAAATTTGGATGTATAACTTCAAACAACTTAGATGGAAATGTGTTAGTCCTTGTAATTGATAAAATAAAATATCCTTAAATTAAAAAAAAAAGAGATGTCTCTCACAATCTGATCTCCGAGGTTATAAGCAGGGTAAGGTATGAAATCTCCGGAACCAAAACCCAAAGTCTTTCTGGTTGTCTATATGACTGCCACCCAAAAGATAGCTATGAAATGCAATATAATGCAGGTCTAAAGACATTAACGTTTCTGTTTCTGATCATGGTAGTTTGACAATACTGAAATTAGGCACTCACCAATCAGAACAGCACAGTTCCTCAGACTAGAGTAGGGTTGAAATTGTTGGATCCTCCAGAATATGACTTCTAACCCAGTCAGATCAGAGCCTATGATTCAAATCTCAGGATGGAAGAGTGATCATCTAAAATCTAAAGGATGAGTAAGTAGAGGGAAGGAAGAAAGTAGGGCAGCCATACCAGAAGAGAATTGTGAGCAAATGCTCACATTTATAGAGGAATGCGTAGAGTGAATGAATTGGTCTTCCATCCATTTTATTTATTTATTCATTCATTTCTTTGTTTATTTATTTTGCATTTATTCTTTTAAGTTTTGGAAAATTTTATTTAATTAATTAGTTTATAATATTTTTCCATGGTTACAAGATTCATGTTCTTTCCCTGCCTTACCCCAACCCCCCACCCTTAGCCAACACGCAATTCCTCTGGGTTTTACATGCTTCCATCCATTTTAAATAGTGGCCATAGGAGATATTGTGTCAATAAGAATTGGAATGGTGAAACAGCAGTAGAAAATGGAAAGACAAAGACTTAGCAACATAGAAATGAGAGACCTGAGGTAATGAGAGAATGAAAATGAAACTGGAGGGATGTGAACCACAGCTGAAAAAGAATTGGAAAAAAAATGAATTCATTCTTATATAACCATTAGGAACAACAACAAAATCTTTCTATATAACATAGGTCCTTTTATCTACATGAACTGATACAGAGTGAAATAAGTATAACCAGGAGAACACTGTACACAGCAACAGCAATATTATATGATGAGCAACTAGGAAAGACTTAGCTACTTTCAGCAATATAGTGATTCAGGACAATTTGGAAGGACTTATTGCAACGAATTGCTTAAAAAAAAACAAAATGCTAAACTTCTCAAGTTCTTCTCAAGTCAAATTTCATCTATGCATTTGGATAAAATCTTAAGTTATTCTTCTTAGATCATTTATGTTATTATCTTAACTATGGTATTTAACCCCAAATCAAATAACAGTAGTCAACATTTATATGGTGCTCACTATGCTAAGCACTTTACAATTATTTTATTCTCCCAACAATCTTGGGAGGTAGGTGTTATTATTTAGTATCTGATTTAGGTAAAAAAGACTGAGGTGAAATGAATCATTTACTTAAAGTCATATGACTAACACATTTTTTTTTTGTTTTTATATCCTTACCTTTTGTCTTAGTACCACTTCTAAGACAGAAGAACAGTAAAGGGTATGTAATTGAGATGAAATGACTTGCCCAGAGTCACACAGCTAGGAAGTGTCTTGGGTCAGTCCTCCTGACTCCAGGCCTGGTGTTCTTTGTTTACTTTGCTATCTAACTGTCCCATATAAATTCTTGAGACTGAATTTTAATTCAGATTTACTTTTTTTTTTTTGCATTTTCCAGCATTATTGTAAATCTTGAAATCTCTCAGACTTGTGAATGTTAAAAATTTCCCCATCGGGGAATTCTTAATTGGAACAAATTCCCTACTGAGAAACATTCCCCATTTTGATGTGAGAACTCGCCAGGATCAGAAATGGGAGGACCTCTACTCCAACTGTACTTAAGACTGCTTTAGGGAAAAAAAAAAAACTCCTTCCTAAACAAAGAAAGTACTTGGATCCATGCTTATGGTGGGGCAAAGAGTTCTTTGAGCCAGGCCTGTTTTTAGAATTGATACAATGAGATGCTAGGTACCTAAAAGGGTTGGGCAAGTTTTCTCTTGATGAGATTAGTTGACTCAGCTGTGTTTTCTCTCCTTCAGACTTACTGAGGAGATTTGTCTACTTATCAGGAATTTAGATGGGCAGTCCTTTGGAAAGCGTCTACAGTGATTGGTAGATGTAGAGACTTAGGGGAGGTGACATGGGAGAAAAACCCTTATATAAGAAAAAGCAGAATCTCTTGAGGAGAGATTCCTTTTGGAGAATTCCTTTTGGAGGATCTCTGATGAGGACCACTTGGGAAGAATCTCTTGAGAGAGGCTCTGGAGAAGGGAAACTCTTGGAGAACAATCTCTCAGGAGGTCTCCCTGGAGATCCTCTAAGGGGACTCTGTCCCTCTGGAGGCTCTGGAGAGAGGCCCTTTGGAACAGTCTCTGGCTGGAAGGCTCTCTGGTGAAGTCAGCTGAGATGGAACTGGCCTGGTGTTACTAGAATCCTTGTTTAGTCAGACCTTGTGGTGAGTGTTAAAAAACTGATTGATTTCTCTCTTAAGGCTCAGGTCTAGGCCATATTGGCTTGAGGCCCTTCATACTTATTCCTTTCTTACTCTCTCTCTTTCTTTGATTACTCATTGTATTGTTAATTAAAATCTCTATAAAACCCAATTGACTTGGGTATTTGAATAATTGGGAATATTTCCCTGGTGACCACCTTATATTTGATTTAAAAACCAAGACACTGTAGTGAAACATATTTCTGCGGTCAAATTTACTCACCCTCTGTTATATCTATCACAATTTATATCTTCCACCATTTTAACTCACTACAGTTTAAGACCTCAACCATTTTAAATCTCACATTATTGTCTTTATAAATTGCAATTAGGATTAAATTTTCTGATATACTACAATTATAATTTAGTTTCAGAACAAAATCTTTTCAAGATGAAATCAGATTTATAATCCCTAATGAAAAATTTAAATCTCATTTTTTGAAAGTCCACTATATTCAGGTAATGCTTTAAGTTTTCAAAATCCACTAATTTAATTTCATATTAAAAAATTTCTTAAGCCCATTGTTAGGAGAAACACACCCAAGTGATACTAAGACTGTAATTGCTGAGATATAATGAACAGTAAATAACATGTTCACTCTAATTAAAACAATTAAATGTAAATTAAAGAATAGTACCTTTGGCTGACGTAGACTAGGATAATTGCACAAATTCTTTGACATTTGCAAGGAAAAATTCTTTGATTATAAAATATCTGACTTCCTTAAAAACACAATTTTGAATTCAAAAATTAATTAGAGTTAACAGGAAATTAAAAAGTGTCTGATGGAGTTAAAATGTAAGATTATACTTCCAAGTGATAAAAATGTGTTTTAAACTGTAAGCTTCTTAATTTCAGCCTTTAAAATATTTGTTTAAGTACCAAGATAATGAGCCAAGGGAAATCCTGAAGTAATTTGAAAAATTTGTTTTGCTTTCTGAAAACTTCTATTATACTAATATTTATACACATTATACTGATAAAAAATAGTGAAGTCTTTCATAGTTTATATAATATTGTTGTTACTATGTACAATGTGTTTTCTTGGTTCTGCTTTCTTCCTCTGCATCAGTTCACGTAGGACTTACCATTTTATTTCAGAAGTTGTCCTGCTCATCATTTCTTACAGCATGATAGTATTCCATCACAACCATGTGCCACAATTTGTTCAGTCATTTCCCATTTGCTGGATATTTCCTCAGTTTCAAATTCTTGCCACCTCAGAAAGAGCTAACACATATTTTTGTACAAGTAAGTTCTTTCCTTCTCTCTTTGAGATGTGGATCTAGTAGTAGTATTATAGGATCAAAGGTTTGCACAATTTTATAGCCCTTTGGGCATAGTTCCACATTGCCCTCCAAATGGCTAGATCAGTTCACAATTCCATCAACAATTTATTAGTGTCCCAAATTTGTCACAGACCTTTCAACAGTTATCACTTTCCTATGCCGTCATATTAGCCAATTTGATAGGTGTGAGGTGATACCTTAGAGCTGTTTTAATTGGCATTTCTCTAATCAATAGTGATTTAGAACATTTTTTCATATGACTATTGAGAGCTTTGACTTTTACATCTGAAATTGTTCAAAGCCTTTGAGCACTTGTCAATTTGCAAATGACTTGTATGCTTATAATTTTGAGTCATGAGGTATATTTTTGAGAAATGAGGCCCTTATCAGAGAAATTTGCTGTGAATTTTCCCCTGATATGTTGTTTCCTTTTAATCTTGGTTACATTGGTTTTATTTATTCAACCCCTTTTAAATTTAATATAATCAAAATTATTTATTTTACATCTCATAATGATTTTTATCTCTTGCTTGGTCATATATTCTTCCCTCACCCATAAATCTGAAAGGACAACTACTTCATGCTCCTGTGCATTTTAAAATGGCTCTGAACTCTGGGAGACTACATCTCCCAGGTCTCTCTCTATCTCAACTTCCTCAGACATATCCCACTTCTTTTGTGGGAGGTGTCTGAGAAGATATAAAAGAAAAGAGAAGTGCCAGTTTTGGCACCTTTTCTGGAGAAGAACCTTTTGCCTTGAGACCCTTTTACCCCCAGGCTAGAGATATAATTTTCTCTAGCTTTCTCAAAACCTTTATTTATCAAGCCCAAATAAACCTATCTAACTATCCTTAGAGTCTGGCTTAATTTAATTTAATTCCCTAGCATAATTATAGTCTAAAAAGAAAAGCCTGGTGAATTTCCCTACCACCACTACTGGGACTGGGGGACCCCTGGCTACCTTCCTTTCCCTTCATGCCCCCTACCTTTCCCTCCAATTTTCCTATCAACACTTCTATAACATGTTTATGATATCACTCTTTATGTTTAAATAAAGCCCATTTTATAATGTTTTTTCAGTTACATGTAGAAACATTTTTTGATAATTATTATTTGACTTTAAAAAATTCAAATTTTCTCTCTCCCACTTCCCCCACACCAAAAGTCTCATATAGGTTATACCTATTTTTTCCTATAATATATTGCTCATGTCATGATAGAAGACACAAAGTTGAAGATAGCATATTTGATGGGCTCTCAGATTCCTATAGTTCTTTCTTTGGCTATTTAGCATTTTCTTCATGAGTCATTTGTGATTATCTTGGAGACTTGCTTTACTGATAATGCTTTAGTCCTTTACAGTTGATCATTGTATAATATTTCTGTTACTGTATGCATTGTTCTCTTTGTTCTTGTGAAGATTGGATTTGACTCTCCCCTGATTGTAACAATGAAGGTATTTAGCTCTTCCTTTATTGTGAAGATTAAATTGTAATCCCCTATCTATTTTTAGATTTTAATCCCCAAAGTGTTAACTCAGTATTTAAAGTAGATCTACCCATTTTAACTACAAAAAGGTGTTAACTAATTAATAAAGGTGTTAACTAACCAAAAAAGGTGTTAACTAACTAATAAATGTGTTAACTAAGCAAAACAGGTGTTAATTAACTACAAAAGGTGTGGACACCCATTTCATACATTGAGTGGGCAGTCCTGGAAGGAGCATCTGCTGTGATTGGTAGACATAAAAATTTAGGGGAGGTGACACAAGAGAAAAAAGGTCTTTAAATAAAAGAAGCAGAGGCATACAAGGATAGTTCAAGAGATCTTCAGTCACTCGGAGTTGGACTGGACAGAACAGTCAATTGGGCTTGGACTGAAGAAGAGTCACTCGGAGGAGAGACTGGAAGACAGACACTCAGCCTTGGAGTGAAGACACTTGGCTGTGGAACTGGACCCCTGGAGGAGTGCAGGAGACCTCAGACTGCATTCCTTTTAGACTGTCACCATGGTGAGTAGAAAGGCTGACTTAGTTTCCTTGCCCTTTCTGGAGGTGTGAACCTCCAAGAAAGGCCCTCTGTTTTGAGACTCCTTTTCCCTTGGCTGGTGCCTTAGAATTTCTAACTGGTTCAGAGGAAGCCAGAGCGCTCTCTCTCTCTCTCTCTCTCTCTCTCTCTCTCTCTCTCTCTCTCTCTCTCTCTCTCTCTCTCTCTCTCTCTCTCTCTCTCTCTCTCTCTCTCTCTCTCTCTCTCTCTCTCTCTCTCTCTCTCTCTCTCTCTCTCTCTCTCTCTCTCTCTCTCTCTTCTCTCTCTCTCTCTCTCTCTCTCTCTCTCTCTCTCTCTCTCTCTCTCTCTCTCTCTCTCTCTCTGTCTCTCTCTCCCCTTTTCTCTCTTCTTTAATATCTTCCTTCTATTGTAAAATAAATTGCCATTAATTCCATTTTACTTTAGTAATTCTTTTTGGGATTTAGAAATTAAATCCCTGGTGACTAATATTCAAGTCCAACCACAATAAAATTTAACATTCTGCTCATTTCACTTTGCATCAATTTCTATGAGTCTTTCAAAGTTTACCAGACTCATGTAATAAAAATGTAATTCTGTTGTGAACTATTTCTTGTTGCTGCAACTGATGTACTCTGTTTTATGACCAGATAGCTGCTAGTAGTAGAGGACACTTGAGATAGAGGGATGTTGAGAGATGCTGCTACAGATAGAGGGATGCTGCTACAGGGGAATGCTTTGGGGTTTGCCTATAATCTCTATTGATGACTGATGGATCAATCTATTCCCTAACCTCCTCCTCACTTCACTCCCTCCCTTTTCACTCTCTCCCACCTGCCTCCCTCCCCCTCCCCCTTGTCAGTTAGTCTCCTTTCTTTGTAACTCAAAGGTGACTATGAGGTTTAGAGAAACTGCTCTTGTTTTCTTTCTCAGGTAAGGAGGTTTATTGGAAAACAACAGGATGGGAAACTGAGGAAAGAGGGATGAGGGTTTCCCTAATCTATAATAAGAATTTAGGGTTTGGAAAATCAGTCCAGTAACAACTGTGACAGAGGGACAGTTAGGGAGATGGAGGACAACTGTTTAAAATCTTCTTTCTTCTTCACAAAGCCACCAAGGCCTCTCAGCCTAATTTCAGAAGCCCCCCTCAAGAATCCTTCAGTCTGGGACAAAAGTTAACAAGATCAGTTCAGGGCTTCTCTCCTTCAGCCAGACACCCTTGATCAGAAAAACCCAGAGAGCCAAACCCCAGAGAGAGAGACAGAATCAGATCCTCCCCCTGGCCAGCTCAACTGCCTCTTCCTGGGAACATTTCATTTGGAACCTTCTTCTTGATTGACAGACAGGTCCCCAGCCTTGTTTCTTGCATCTTGGCTTGTCCTGCAAAACCTCTCTCTCTTCAGGTCTCTACCACATTCATTCTGTTCATCGTTCCTTATGGCATAATAGTATTCCAATATAATTATATATCACAACTTGTTCATCCAGTCCCCAAGAGTTTCTTTGCCACTACAAAAAGAACTCCTAAAATATTTTGGCATAGGTAGGCCATTTTTCCTTATCTCTGATTTCTTTGGGATATAGATCCAGCAGTGATTTTGCTGGTCATAAGGATATGCATAGTTTTGTGGCCCTTTGAGCCTGGTTCCAGATTGCTCTCCAGAATCATATAAGTTTATAGTTACACCAATGGTGTATCTGTGTCTCAATTTTCCAACATTCCCTCCATTTATCATTTTTCATTTTTGGACATGTGGGCCAATCTGGTAGGTGTGACGTGGTTTCTCAGAGTTGTTTTAATTAGAATTTCTCTTATCATTGGTGATTAGGAGCATTTTTTCATATGACTATAGACAGTTTAAATTTCTTCCTCTGAGAACTGTCTGTTCATATTCTTTGACCATTTCTCAATTGGAGAATGTTTTGTATTCTTAAAAAGTAGACTCAATTCTCTATATCATATGCCCATTTTGACTTTATCTGTGAGATATTGGTCTATACCCAGTTTCTGCCATACTCTTTTCCAGTTTTTCTGACAGTTTTTGTTAAATAATGAGTTCTTGTCCCCCAAAACTGGGATCTTTGGGTTTATCAAACGATAGATTGCTATGATCATTTATTTGTTAGCCCTTTCTAAAGAGCCTAGTTAGCTCATCTGCCCAACCTAGAAAGTCTGCTGGGTTTTAAATCTGAGTCCATTTGCTCTATCTATAGAAGGTAAGTTTTAGGGCCATTAAGTACTGGGCCTGCCTAAATACAGATCTTGCTTTGACTCAGAAGATTTCACCTGGCACTTGAGAGTGTTCTGTTCCATGGTGGACTTCTGCAGAAAAAGTCCCTTAGTTGTTAAGGCTTAGTGAAATCAACTGAAGCACACTTGGAAAATTGTTTGATCAACACCATACAGGTAGTTCAGCAAGCATGGGTCTAGGATGTCCTTCAAGGCTGACCTCTTGGTTAGCAAGATGAAACCAAACTATAAAACCTAGCATGCTTAGTGAAGATTTAAAGTTCCTTCCTCCACAAGTACGTTCTACCTTCAGGATGCTTCAAACAGCTATAACACCATAGGCAGAATAAATGTTTATTGGAGAAATATCTTTAAATAAAGCTCAATAATTTATGCTTAATAAAATAGTTATGGTGTCTAAAGTAACAAGCATAAGAATTATTAAAATCCAGTATTAGGAGGTTTCAAATTAAATAACCTAGCAGTTGAGTTGCCTATTGTCTTCTTTTCCACCCTTAGTGATTAAAATCAGTCTATCAACCAACAATGATTTAAGTGCCAAGCAAAATGGTAGGTGGTACAGTAGATAGAGTGTTGGACCTGTTAGGAAGACCTCCATGTTAATCCAGTCTCAGGCTAGTTGTATGATCCTGGGCAAGTCACTTAATCCTGTTTGCCTTAGTTTCCTCATCTGTAAAATGAGTTTAATAACAGTTAGATGACTCAGGAAAGGTTTCACATAGAATAGAGCATTTTAGCTGGGGGAATTAAAGGAGAAGCAATGGAAAGAACAAATAATACTAGGCTTATAATAATTTCTCTGATGCACATGATATTTCCATTCATCTATGTATTAAGAAATAGAACATATTTTTAGAGTTCTCATGCAAGTTAAATTTTTAAAGAGTCTCATGCAAGGGTTAATGAAATTCACTTCTGTGGCAGGAAACTGATCAGAATTGAATTTTTTATGAGAATTGAATGAGTCTCTGATAAATTGTTATTGGTGCTATTGCTCTCTGTATGGGAGAGAACTACAAAGGAAAAACTATTTTAAGTGAGAAGGGGAAAGTATAAACATATATATATATACATATATATATGTATGTATGTATACATAGAAGACAAAATATGGATCTAGTCCATTGTGAGGGGAGATTTGGGAAGGAAATCATGTAATGCAGTAGTCATGTAAAGCTACATGGAATTCAGAGACCATGGAGCAGCATGACCAACCCTGAAAAACTGGAAGTTAGAATGTTGAGAACTCAACTGCCAGGAAGGAGAGTTGGACCCAGACTCTAGTGCAGAAAGCATCTCGAGAGATCAGCTCTGACCTCTTGTGGATTTCTAAATTGTTCCTGTGAGAAAACCAGCAAAATCCTGAAGATCATTCAAAGCTTTTACTGCTATACAGAGAAGATTGAATCTCTAGAGGTGTCAACTGAACTGCTCAGTTTGCCTTTGGGAAGGGTTCGGCCTTATGGGGATGAACTTGGTCACACACCTCATCTGACTCCACCTTTATTCTGTTTCTTCTCTAAGACTATTTTCTTTGTGGGTTTAGCCTAAATTAGATCAGATAGAAAGGGGACATTAAGACAGAGAGAGTAGTCAGCATAGCCTCAGCTCAGCCAAGGATCAAAGATAAAGGATCAGAAGTTGGGAAAGAGTTAGATTTGTTAATTGTTAAGGAATAATCCTCAACCAAATTCCTATCCCCACCTTCATCAATTTTAATAAACCCTGTTTTCTGAAAAGAAGCATTCAGATTGATATCTATTGGCCTGAGGCAAAGAGCAGCCATTTTTGCTCTGACTCCGAAGGAATCACCTTCTCAGACTGGGTTAAGCAAAATCCCTGTCAACCATTATATACCATTCTTTCACCATTTGACAATATCTCTTTACTTTTTATGTAACCTCTTTGGGAACCTGAATAATATGATTAAATATTAATATTTAATATATTAAGTATTAATAAAGTTACATATAATAAAATTTAAAAAATCAATGGGGAGTATATTTTCTCTTCCATATGGGCTTGATTCCTAAGAACATAGACACATTGCGATTCTCAAGTCTTTCTGAGCATATAAATTTTGGGCACCAAGGACTGAAGGAAGCAAGAACTCAAGACTTAGAACAATGCTAACATGATACATTTGATTGTTTGTGAAGAGCAGTAAATGTCAATGAAATTATATGTATGTGACTATGCACAACATATATATATGTCTATATCTATAGGCACAACACATTCTCCTAAGGACTCTGGCATTTGTCCATAGACTTATAGATTTAGAATTTGAAGGGATCACAGGGGTCACTGAGGCCACCTTCCTCATTCTATAGGAAGAGGAAATGAAAGAACAAAAGGGTCCACATGCAAGTAAGCATTTGAGGCAAAATTAAAAACCAGATATTCCTGATTACAAGTCCAGAACACTAGCTATTACATTATACTGCCTCCCATAAAGACGTCACTGTTGGGCTAGAGGTATTTTTTTAAACCCTTACCTTCTGTCTTAGAAACCAATACTGTATATTGGTTCCAAGACAGAAGAAAAGTAAGGGCTAGGCAATGGGGTTAAGTGACTTGCCTAGGGTTTGAGTGTCTAAGACCAGATTTGAATCTAGGACCTCACATTTCTAGGCCTGGCTCTCAATCTATTGAGCCACCCAGTTGTTCCCTAGAGCTGTGTTGGAATCAGTAATGGGTAGGGTTGATGATTTTAGGATCTATTCATAGTAAGAATCATATACTCAGCTAGTCAGTCACATGAATTTGACAAAGTTTTTGAAATCTAATAATAATACTAATAGGTTTTATTATTATTACTACTGTCATGAGAGAATATCAGGTAGAAGGTATAGATGAGACATTTATCAGAAATCCTCTTACGATAGTCAAGTAGTCCCAAATGCCAACTAAACTCAGTCATTAAGCATTCTAAAGAATAAGAAATGTAGGAAACAGATTATTGTATTTTCTGAAGGTTAGACAGAGGCACTCAAACAAGTAACATAAACATAAATATCAGTTCTTGATTGCTCTTATAAAAGTCCAATTCCTGGGTTTATTTTCCACCTCAACTTTAATTCTGAGAGGGGAAAGGGGAAGAAAAAATAGCATATGTTTATTTAGTACTTTGCAGCTTATAAACCACTTGACATAAATAAAACTATATATACTTTGTGACCCAGAAATGCCACGATTAGGTTTGTTTCTACGGTGATCAGGAAAAAAGTAAAATGTTCTAAAATATTTATAGCAGCTCTCTTTGTGGTAGCAAAGAACTGAAAATTGAGGAGATACCCATCAACTGGGAAACGGCTAAATAAGTTGTGGCATATGATTGTGATAGACTACTACTGCCCCATAAGAAATGATGAGCAGGTTAGTTTAAAAAACAATATGCAAAGGTCTACATCAAATAATGAAGGGAAAGAAGCAGAACCAAGAGAACTTCATATTGTAAAAATGGAGATTTGAACCCCAGACTTCAATCCCCAGAAGTCCTTGGCAGTTCCCAGAATTCTTTATAATCTCACCTGAATCCCCATCTGGGCCGAGATCACAATTTGTATTTAAACTGACTGTACCACTTACTTGGTCTCTCTGCTTCCGCTTCTAAGCACACATGTCTCTCAAGATGTAGAGTAAGTGGCTGTGAATGGGCTATTTAGCTCTCCTAGACACATGCTTTTCTTATTTTATATTTTCTTATTTCCTTGATTTCTAATAATCTTTAATAAACCTCTAAAAATATAATACTTATAGTAGAGAAACTAATTTAACTGTTACAATATGCAGTAACAGAAATATTGTTGAAGACTAACTTGTGTCTTTACTTCCAGAGAAAGTACTAATAATTAGAAACAAGCAAGACATAGTTTCATATATACATGTTTTTGTCAAATGATGTCTTCTCTAATTCAGAGAGGGGAGGGAGGGATATACCTGTGAATTTTAATAAAGCAAGCAAATGAATGAATTAAAAAAACCCAAAGCATTTGACATTTTAGCTTATCGAGACTTCACAATCACCCAATGATGAGGCATTCCAAGTATTGTTATCTCCATTTTACAGATGACAGATATTGAGGGAAGGGAAATGACTTGCCTGTCACCATAAGTGTGGTAAGCAGGAGAGCTGGACCTCAGATCTGTTCTGACTCTGAGCTGTCCAGAGGTCCTCTACACCAACCCAGTTTAGCATTGCTAAAGAAGAACAAAACTACTGGGTTAGACTACTAATAAGACTACTGAGTCAAACATGATTTTTGAATAGGGTACCTAGCCTGGAGGTGCTGGCAATCTCTGCTTTTGACCTCTCATCTTTTTTTCTTATCTATATCTCTTTTATTCCACAGGACACATTCATCCTCCTTGATCTCCCTTGCTCCCCCTCACTATCAGTTTACTGCTTTGCTCTTCTTTTGGCTCATTTTGATGGCTTAAGTAAAGCTATTTTTGCCTGAAACCATTCAATGTGACTTGTGAAGGACCATCATTTGGAGAACTTAAGCTTGTGCTTTCTGCATTTCTTTAACTTTGATTCTTCTATTTTTCAAGAAAAGGGCCCTTTATAGGCTAACCCAGTAGAGATGATATAACCAGCAAGGAACAGCATAAGGACATCTTGAGAAGATATGAGGGGTAGTATAAGTGGCCCTCTACACAAATTCCTCATGTTTGGTGAATGCATGATTTCTATACTTGCTCATGTTCCCTATTAATGGGTATATTTCTAGAAGAGTATACCCAGGGTTTATGGGGGAGCAGGTGTTTGTTGCTATTTTTCTTACTATGATATTTCAAAAAATGCCTTTTTCTCCTTAATTGTGCCTTTTGACTGACTATTGAAAGACAAAACATATCAAGGAGAGTTCATGATCTATAGTTTTAGGAATATACTCCCATAAAATACCCTGAACCTGGAGAACACATCTTCTGGGAGGGCATCAGGATGCTACACACATTTATCTGATTTGCTTTTTTACTTTGATATTTAGAATTTAGGACATGAATTCTCTAGAGTTAGCCCATTAATATGTATGCCTCCAATAAGTACTTCATGTGGACATTTCTTCCAAACGGATACATTTTATATTTCTAATACTTAGGATAACTCTTGGCACCTAATAGGCATTTGATAAATGTTCCTTGCTTGCTTGCTTTCTTGACAATGACCTGGGAACAGAGATGAGCAAAAGGAGGTGATTGGGATAGACAGAATATGAAAAAAATTATATAGTATCTTCAACTGCTTCCTATTGCAAAATTCCATCTATATAACACAAATATTCTCTTTTAAAATATACATGACTACAAATCCAATCTTATCCTGAGATGACTTCAAGTGTGGCTTAAAAGCAAGAACATTTTCAATATATTATATTAAAGCTATATTCTTATTTCTCATTAGCAGAGAGACTAATCTGACTTTGAAGATCAAGTACGATTACTTCTCAGTATATTTCTTTATAGCTCACACACCGAATGCAGACTGAAACTTAAGAATAGGTAAGAAAAGAAAGAGAAATTCTTCAAAGGATTAGGATAAGTGGAAAAAATAAGATTATAAATACTCATTTCTCTGTGTAAAAGGTTTAAGTGAGGCTTAGTAGAGATGCTTCAGGATCCAGTGATCATGCCAGTTAGCTATACACCAATAGGAAAATCAGGCCTCACTTTTCCAGGGGATGGGTATTTTTGTGATTTTGGTAACACTGACAAATTGCTATTATAATTGTTATTGCTTAAAACATAGAATCCCTTGGACCGCAAGGGTGTCAAATCAGTCAAAAATACTTTAAAAAGCAATTCAGTCTATTCCCTGGAAGGCCAAATTCTGAAGCAGAAGTTTAAATACTTTGTCCACATAATAAGAAGACAGGACTCACTGGAAAAGACCTTAATGTTAGGAAAGATTGAAGGCAAAAATAAAGAGGTTGGCAGAGTTTGCAATATAGAGATAGTGCAATGGAAATAATAAAAATGAACTTAAGCAGACTTCAAGAGATAGTAGAGGATAGAAGGACCTGATATGCTCTGGTTCATAGGATCATGAAGAGTTAGACACAGCTAAGGGCTGAATGAGAAATACAATAGAATTGGAATGGGGGAAAATGGTTAAGTACTGTAAGAGCAGGATACAAAAGGCAAGGATGGAACATTGAATGAAGATATGAGTGACAGGAAAAGACCCTTGGCAGCAGAGGATGATGGGAGACAACAGACCTAGGAGAGCTCCGAGAAGAACTCTGAGCTTTTGAATGGGTATCTCGAGGTGGCAGGAAGCACATTTCCTTGCTGGAGATCTTGTCAAGAGTCAACTGAGGATTTACCAGTGACTTCACCTGAAGAGTATTTATACATCATAATACATCTAATAACATCTATCAAGAGCATTGGGTCTCTTCGGATCTGTAGGGGTCTTGGACTTTCGGTCAGAGAGCCTGACTCTCTCTCCCTGCCTATTGCATTTGCTTTACTGTTTTGACCCTTCTAATATTTAGCTTAGCTTAAGAAATAGAGGGAAGGGAAGGTGAAACTCTGCCCAGCTTTGCAGCTGACAGAGTGAAGGACCTTTGGGACATAGATAATTGGAACCTTGATATCCTCAACCCAACTCCACATTACCTTATATCCAACATAAATTAAACACATCTGAAACCACAGTCAGATATTTTCTAAAGAGGTATTTAAGGAGCTTTAAGGGAGTCACTCACTGAAGTAGAGAACAGCCATTACTAGTGTTGATCAAGACCTCTCCCTCCCTGAGTCATCAGACTTGGGGAAGCTTATCTTTCTGACCAGTTCGTGCAAGGGAATTTGGGGTTACCCCTTCTGTCACCTGATAGGGGAGACTTCCCTTCAACTCTCCATCACTTATTTATAACAAGGGAACCCCATTTTCCTGAGTAACACCCCTTGATATCACAACTCAGAAGGAGTGAGTGAGTGAGCACAGTAGGAATCAATCCACCTGGACTTCTACCCTTCTTCACCTTGCTCATCAACAGTAGCCTCCTTTAGCTCCTCCAGACCATCAAATATAATCCCCAAAGAAGAATCAGTTAAAGTTTCATTAATAATCATTGCAGTACTATTGGAAAATGGTAGGGAGAGTAAAGCCCAGATTTTATATTTCTAAAAATTTTGATGGAGCCATAAAGCTACTAAAATTTTTTAAAGGGTTCCTTGTTACCTATAGAATCTGACATTTGAAGACTTCCAAATATGGCTCCCATTTATCTTTACATTAATTTCATATCCTTTCCCATTACTTCTCCATTCCAGCCATACTGGCTAGTAATCATCTACAGCCAACTCCAATTTCCTGCCACTGTGCTTTTGAGCAGGAGGGTCCCTTTGCCTGTACACATTATCTCTTTTTTTTTATTTAAGCCCTTGCCTTCCATCTTAAAATCAATATTTTGTATTGGTCCCAAGGGAGAAGAGTGGTAAATTGTAGATAGTGGGGGGTTAAGTGACTTTCCCAGGGTCTCACAATTAGGAAGTATCTGAGGTCAGCTTTGAACCCAGGATCTTCCATTGCCAGGCCTGGTTCTCAATCTACTGAGCCACCTCTATGCCCCTGTATAATGCATTACCTCTTCATCTCCATTTTATAGAACAACTAGTTCCTTCCAAGCATAGTTCCAATATCACCTTCTACACAAGGTGTTCCTTGATCCCCTATCCCAATTTCTAGTAATTTTTAATAGAAATTTTATGGTATTATTTTGTGTTTAATTATCTGTATAAATGCTTATCCTTTCAGTAGACTGTATGCTCCCTTGTGAGTAAGGGATACTTGGCTTTTTTCTTTGTATCACTATATACTGTATCACCAGTATCTGTTTTAGTAGGCACTTAATAAATGCTTGTTAAATTGAATTTTTAATTCATAAATTCATAAGTCTTTGAGCAGGAAGAGACTACAAGATAATCTTATCCATCCTTCACCTCATTTTCCAGATTAAAAAACTGAAGCTCACACTTAACTCTCAGAAGGAATGGAATGGCTAATTAGTTGCAGAACCTGAGCTAAAATCTAAGTCTCCTGACTTCTAGACCAGTATTCTTTCCACTAAAACACATTTCATATTATATATAGTGCTGTTGATTGGAACTCATAAAAGGAGAAGGGCATATAATTGTTGGTATAATTACTATTAATAATTGCCTATATCCTAATGAGTACTTTTTAAAGATGATAATGCTAGCGGTTATCTTTTATATTCTGCTTTATACTTTACAAAACATTTTATATGTGTATATATATATCATCATATTTGGTCATCAGGACAGCCTCATGAGATAAATAGTAAAAGTGTTATTATCTCCAGTTTATAAATGATAAATCTGAGACTCATAAAATTGAGGTGACTTGTTCAAAGTCTCACGGTTGGAATTTCAAAGCCTAGACATATTTTTTGAACACACTATCAAAAAGGGCCCCCATTTCTGTTGATATAATTTCATATGTGAACTGTAGACTTCTTCCCTGCTATGAAGCTATATTATTTCTGCACAAACATAATTTCCTAAAATGTATCTTCTACTTGGCTACATTTTAAGCATGTTATAGTTTATGTCTATGCAAAAGAATCTATTTTTTTTCCTACCTGGAAAGCAGAATTATTTCCTCCAATTATAGATTCTAAATCAATCATTGTCTAGTAAGGAAGAGAGAAATCAGTGCTTGGCTTTCATTGGGGAAATGCAAACAAGCCATAAAATTTATGTGTGGAGAGAAATTGGCCTTTATGAAAATACATAAAAAAATGAACCTAAAATAAATTTGGGATTGAATCCTGTACAAAAATACTCTGAGGACAGATAATAACCATGGGTGAAAGGGGGAGAGGCATGGATGGGCCCCTCAAGATTTGGGTACTTGAAGTTACATAGAACTTTCTCCTCTAAAAACCCTTACTCCCTTAGGGTCCTCTCATCCTTACAAAGATAAATGACTGTTTTATTAATTATAGATGAATTTAACAACAAGTTTAAACTGGGAAGGTATCAGGATAGAAGGAATAGAAGGAATAGGAATTGCCCTATACTTTGCCACAGATTTGGTTTGAGTCTCTCTCAGCTTTTGAGCTGAGGCCTGGCCTTGCAGGTTTGTGGATGGTTTCTTTTATTCCTATCCATGCTATATCTGTGCTAGATTTCCTAAGTTCAAAATCTTAGCAGTAGACAGCAAGTGGAAAAAGAGAATCTGAGCTTCAGAACTGGTTGGACTTGTCTCTTTGGGCTAGCACCCCTAAAGATTGGTTCAAACTGCTCCCCTTAAATCCTTTTGTTCAATGACATGATCACAAGAATCCAGGTAGAGTACACAGTTGGGAAAAATGCAGGAATAGAGGTACTTCTATCCAAAGACAGGGAGAGAGCACTCCTTCCAGCCTGAGGTTCAGGAAAGAGAGTCACCACTTGAGAACAACTGTCACTCTCCAACCCTCCCCTCCACCCACCAACTGTCATCACTGTCCATCAATCTTCACTCTAACATTCCAACTACTATTTGCTCCACCTCAGTGGCAGAAATGCCAAAGCTTGATTCAGTTTTCCTTTTCACAATTGTCCCCTTTTTTTGTTGTGACCTTCCCAAGGTCACATATTTATTATACTTACCAAGCTACTAAATCTACTTTCTAACCACTCCCCCCCAAATAATAAACTTCCCTCAATTAGACTATCACTATTCTATGATAATTTTATCTACTAGAAGGAATTCTTTGCAGGAAAGTTTTGGGTAAGTATAGTTTGGGGTTTGGCTCTGGGTGTGATTGCTCTCAAACAGGGAATCATTATTTTCTCAATTATATCCAGCTGTGTACTATAATATGCCATTGGCCTAAAATTGGATCCTAAAGTTTGGACTGACACCCCAGAAGCTATACCTCTTGCTTCATGTAAAAAGAGATGGAATTCTTTATTGTAGTCTGGAATACCTAAGGCTGGGGCTGTTATGATTACTTTTTTGAATTGTACCAAGGCTTGGAAATGCTCTTTTGTTAGTTTCAAAGGTTCTCTGACTGTGTTTTTGGTTAAGTCCATCAGGCGTTTTATTATTTGGCTATAGCCTGAGATCCATTGTATGCAGAAATCTGTTACTCCTAAAAAGGCTCTCAGTTGTTTCTTAGTCTTTGGCACACTGAGCTTTTGTATATCCTCTACTCTTTTTTGGGAAATCTTTCTTGTCCCCTTTTCCAAAATAAATCCTAGGTATTCAACTTTAGACAAGACCCATTGTAGCTTTGATTTGGAAACTTTGTGGCCTTTCTTATATAGCTCTAAGAGGATTTTTTACTGTCTTGGTAACAAACTTTAGCAGATGAGGATGCAAGAAGAATCTCATCCATGCACAATTTTGCTTTCTTTGAATTGGATGTTCTTTAAATCTTTTTGCAAGATTTGGCAAAATGCTGTTGGGCTATCACAGAAACCCATTGATAATCTTCCCTAGGTTATCTGAATTCCATTCCAAGTGAAAGCAAAGATTTTTTTGACTTTCCTTTGCAATTGGAATGCTAAAATAAGCACTACATATATCAATAACGGTACAATATCTAGATTTACTTGGAATTTCTGGTTTTATGTGGGAACAGTGGAAACATGAGTCTTTCCCTGCAATTTTTTATAACTGTTGGGGTAGTAAGCAATACTCTGTGTGGTCCAGTCCATTTTATGTTGAGAACCAATTTTCTACTGAAATTTTTTATGTATACTTTGTCTCCTAGTTTGATGTTGTGCAAATTGTAATCCAGGGGTACTGTTTGTGTATTGTTGCTGCTATACTTTATGTTTCTTTTCCAGGACCTCTTTTTGTTGTTAACTTGGACTAATTGTGCCTTTAAATATCAGTCACAAACTATGTGTCCCAATTTCCCACACAGGAAACATTTGGGTACATTTCTCTTTTGATTGTTTTGTGTGTAATTTCTTGTGGGTGGGTGTGACCACAGAGTGGTTGGATTTTTTATTTCTTCAATTTATTTTTGTTTAATTTTGCTATTTACCTTTTTGAACTTGGTATTGAACTCTTTTATTATTTCATCCTTTTCATTTAGGATTTATTTGTGACCTGTTAATATGTAAGTTGCAGTTTTTCTTAAATCTTTCAGACTTAGTGTTTTCCAGTCTGGGAATTGAAGTTTAAAATATGATCTAATAGGTGTGATATTGCCTTTCATAAATTGTCTCCTTATGTGTTGGAGATTTTGTTCATTTAAATTTTCAAAGCCAAACATGTCCTCTGCTACTTCAATCACTCTACTGAGAAATTTTGATGGATATTCCCCACTCTCTTGCCTCAACTTCTCAAATTGTCCCCAAGTATCTTCTCTTTTAAAAAAAAATTTCATTGCCTCTAATAGCTCTTCTCTGGCTTTTTTTAGATAACATAGATTTGCATTATTAGATAACTCTAAGTCTGTTCCTTCCTCTGGCCATGATGTTATATTTGGATTATTTCTAGTTTCATCAGTTGCTATTGGTTGGAATTCTTTGGCATAAGGATTTAAGGCTGACTTTTCTATTATGTCATTGGTATATTCTTTTTTTTCCATCCCTGCTTTCAGTGTCATTGTCTCCAGTAGGTCTACTGATTTGAACATTCTCTTTTATTGCATTTTCCTCCACCTTGGACCATTCTGTTGTTTTCTTATGTGTTTCAATTAATTCAGTTGCAGTTTGTTTAGAATCTTTAGAACCCTCTAATATTTGTGTCTCATATGGTTATGCTCTTGCTTTTGCTATTACTATTTGTTCTGTACTTTCTGTTTTTAAAGTATACTCTTTCCTTTCTGTTAAGTTACTTTTGTCTTGTGCTGAGAAATGTTACAATTCACTGTTGCTTGGATCTAATCTTTTGTGTTCTTTTCTTTTTAAGTTATAATGTCCTAGTAAGCTTAAGGTTTGTGTGTTATAGACTGTTGCCAGATATGTTCCTCCCCCTTTCTTTGTATCTTGTTCCAACTGTTCCAAAAATTTTCTCTCTAATCTCTGTTACATCATTATCTAATTGGATTTCTTCCTCTATCTGCTCTTTAGTTTAGCTTTGTGCTTTTGGACCCCTAAATTCTATTTCCATGTAGTCTTTTCCCCTTTCATTTTCCTCATTTCTCTTTCCCTTTTTCCCTTTTTGCTGTCTTTGGAAAATGGGGTTCTTGAGAAATGAGCCAACTATGATAGCCTGAGGGGATGTATTCTCTATTGATTCATGTTGAAGATAACCCAGGGCAGGTAAGCACAGACCCTCCTGAGGGATAAGTCTCCCCCTGACCAAGGTTGCCCAGCAGGGGGCATTTATGGTTGAATGGCTGTCCTTAGGTTCTGCTCCCTTTATGTCCTCTTTAAATGTAGTCCTCCTCTTATCTGACTGTGCTTTATTAATTATAGATGAATTTAATAACAAGTTCAAACTGGGAAGGTATTAGGGTAGAAGGAATATGGATTGCCCTATACTTTGCTACAGATTTGGTTTGAGTCTCTCTCAGCTTTTGAGCTGAGGCCTGGCCTTGCAGGCTTGTGGAGGTTTCTTTTATTCTTGTCTATGCTATATCTGTGCTAGCTTTCTTAAGTTCAAAGTCTTAGCAGTAGACAGCAAGAGGAAAAAGAGAATCTGAGCTTCAGAACTGGTTGGACTTGTCTCTTCGGGCTAGCACCCCTAAGGACTGGCCTTAAGTTCAAACTGTTCCCCTTAAATCCTTTTGTTCAAGGACATTATCACAGGAATCCAAGAAGAGCACACAGTTAGGAAAAATGCAGGAATAGAGGTGCTTCTATCCAGAGACAGGGAGAGAGCACTCCTTCCAGCCTGAGGTTCAGGAAAGAGAGTCACCACTCGAGAACAACTGTCACTCTCCAACCCTCCCCTCCACCCATCAACTGTCATCACTGTCCATCAATCTTCACTCTAACATTCCAACTGCTGTTTGCTCCACCTCAGTGGCAGAAATGCCAAAGCTCGATTCAGTTTTCCTTTCCACAATCCTTAACCTGCTTTTAAATCCTAATTGAATTGTCATGTTATCCATAAAGGGTTTCTCAGTTCCTAGATCCCTAATTACCTTCATCAATCTTTTGTTTTATACCTTTTGAGTGCACTTCTTATGCAATATTAAATACTATAGTCATCTGTACTTTTATTTATCTCTCTATTAGGCTGTAAACTCAAAGAGGGCAGGTGGTTGTCTCAATTTTGTAATTGTTCCCAGCAACTATCATAGTGCTCCAAACACATTCAACAATTAACAGAAGTTTTATTACCTAGTCCTGTGTTGCCTTAAAAGAATATTTATCAGAGAGATAAAAGAAAGTGTAAAACCTAATGAATGGAATGTTGTTAGAATATATAAGTACAGTATTGCCTATACAGAGGATATAAATCAATTAGTCACATTCTCCAACAAGAAGTTGTCATCAAGGTGGGAAACTATTGAAAAAGAGATGAGCAATCTTGTAAGTGATCTATAAGTAAATTCTCAACTAAATACAGAATTGTATGGTGGGAAGAAAAAAAGAGCAGTCACCTTCTGGAATTTGGTATGTGACCTTTTCACTACTGATCAAAAAGCAGAGGGAAGACTGCCTGCCTGCCTCTTCTCTTTTTATTTATAGGAGTCATGACATTTTTCTAGGCAAGTTATCACCACTAGGCTATAGTTATCTCTTGATAGGGAGGGTATAAGCACTTACATAATGCCTACCATGTCCCTGGCAGTACCTGTACTAAATGCTTTACAAACATCTCATTTGATACTTGCAATATCCCTTTGAGATAGATGCTATTATTGCCCTTGTTTCACAGTTGAGGAAATGAAGGCAGGAGGAGGCTAAGTGATCTGATTAGGATTACATAGCTAGTAAATGTTTAAGGCTGAATTTGATCTCAGGTCTTCCTCACTCTAGGAACAATGTTTTATCCTCTCTTCTACCTGGCTGCCCTTTATTACCCTCAGGGAAGAGATTGTCCTTTTTAATGCTTGTCATAATGTTTATAGTCATTCAACAATACTCCCCTGGTAGAAATGCTTTCACTACAAAATAGGTGTGCAGAATTAGGTACCCTTTGAAAATTGGGGGAATAAGTGGGCTAAATAGATGCAAGGAATGAGATCCCACTGGCTGTGATTTCCATCTCTATCTCAGTAGTAGTTTCCACTTCACAATTATGTCAATGATGACTGATAAACCTGATAAACCTTATAACACTCCTGAATCATGCCCTGGAAGTCCATAGGCAGGAGTGGGGTATAGGTAGGCATCTTCCTTTAGAGTAAACATTTTAGAAACCTTATCCCTTTTGTCTTTCAGAGCCATTCAGGAAAGTTTTTCTTTTTTCCAAATCTCCAGGAGTGACCCTAGAATCAAATGGGGGCCAAGTTCTGGAAGCAGAAAAGATTCTCTTAGATATTAACTCTTTGACTTAATTTGACAGATTGGAACAAATCATAAACTTTCAAAAGGAACATGATCTGGAACCAACTGAAACTTCCCTGCAGAGGAAATAGTAAGATATTATTTGCATGTACTCAGAGGGAAAATTTTTACTTAAAAAACAAACAAACAAACAAACAAACCCCCAGTAAGATGTATTCTAAAATCTATTTCTTTTATAGACTTTCCATTAATTATACTAGTTATAGAATAACCAAATGAGTAAATTCAATAAACATATGTTGAGGGTCTATTATGTTAAAGTCCTACTGCTGTTTAAAAATATGGATAAAAATGAGTAGTTCATCTCCTTGGCTTTGAAGAGCTTTTCAGTCTAGAAGAGGAGAAAAGGAAGGAATGAGCACAAATAAAGATAACAGACAATAAGCCCAAAAGAATTCAGAAAGCCCTTTCCATTCCCCTAAAGAGAGAATAAAGTCCAAAGGTGCATTGAGAAAGAGAAGGGGGTAAAGAGGGGTTTCTGGAGGACAGCTGCCACTAGGAAAGAATAATTAGCTTAGCAGTATCATGACTGTGCAGGAGGCAGCTTGGGATATCTAGCAGGAGGCAGAGGGCCATACTGAGTCACAGGGATTCCAGAAGCAGAGGCCAGAGAGAGATCTGAGTGAAGGGACCACTCAGACTAACAGGACCTCATGGAAAGATGAGAACACCAGAAAATGGAGAAAGCCATGGCAAGTCATTGAATCTACATCAGCTCATTAAATTAGAAGCTAAGGAAGAGAGTGATGGTTTCTTCATCTGTAAAAATAATAGTACTTACTTCTCAAGGTTGTTGTGAGGAACAAAAGAGACAATAATTTCTCTAAGTGTAGTTACAGTTGAATAAATAATATGTATTAGATGGCTCTAGTTAAAGCTTTGCTAGTAGCTGCTCAGAAAAACCCAAGGGATCTTCCTTTCCATGCATACTAGGTCTGTAGCCCAAAGAGACAAGCAAAAGGAATTTATGCAAAAAACCCAAAAAACAAAAAAAAAGTCACATTTCTTTTTTTTAAAAACCTTTAACTTCTGTCTTGGAATCAATATTGGTTCCAAGGCAGAAGAGTGGTAAGGGCCAGACAATGGGGGTTAAGTGACTTGCCCAGGGTCACACATTTGGGAAGTGTCTGAGGCCAGATTTGAACCTATGACTTCCCATCTCTAGGCCTGGCTCTCAATCCACTGAGCCACCCAGCTGCCACCCACATTTCTTTTTGTGATGACAAAGAACTAGAAATTATGGGGATTTCTATTAATTCACCAATTAATCAGTTATCAAGACTCAACAAGTTGTGGTATGTTTTCATGATGAAATACTATTGTGCTGTAAGAAAAGATGAAGGGCATAGCTTCAGAACAACCTGGGAAGACTTATATGAGCTGATGCAAAGTGAATGAGTGAGCAGCACTAAGAAGAGAACATTGTACACAGTAACAGCAATATTGTAACAATGATCACTATGAAAGATTTAGGTACTCTGTTCAATACAATGACAATTCCAAAGGAGTCATAATGAAAAATGTTACCTACTTCCAGAGAGAACTCACAGACTCTGAGGGCAGACTGAAGCATATTTTCTTTCACTTTATTTTTCTTGCCTTATTTTTTCAGCATTATGGCTAATGTGAAAATTTTTTTCCTGACTACATATGTATACAATGGGTATCATATTTCTTGCCTTCTTAATGGTTAGGGGAGGGGTAGGAAGAATTTGGAATTGAAAATTAAAATGAAAAAGGAGCAGTAAATCAGGTTTTGAGCATACATTTATTAAGCCTTTATATAAATGGAGGTTTAATCCAAACATAAAGAAAGAATGCAGGGGCAGAGGTAATGGAAATGTTTGCATAAATAGAAGAGCAGACATTATGAAAAGCCCAATTGCATTATAAATAGCATGTGACTGAATTTTAAATAGGGGTTGAGTGTAAAAGGGAGTGTCAAATGGGTATAATAATACAATACTCTTTAGAACTCATCAACAACATACTGATACAAGGATTCTTCTTGAGATTCATTGAAAATCAATTCCTTTAAAGCTGTGTGTGGCCTCCAGACCAAAATTCTTTTATTTAGACTTGGACAAAAATCACACAAGATGAGAAGGTGTAGATTGGGGTTGAGCTATATCCATGGTCCTAGCTAATTTTCTAAGGAAGAAGAATTGTTGAGTTTGCATAGGGTGGCCTTTCAGTGGAAAACCCTACAAATACAAACATTTTATGCTTTTTATTTAGTTCAGAGGATTCAGACCTAGAATAGATATTAAAGATCATTTAATAAAATTCAGCTCTATATGTATATATAGGCACCTAGGTGTCATTGGATAGAGTACAGGCCTGAAGTCAGGAAGACTCATCCATCTTTCTGAGTTCAAATCTGGCTTCAGACAGCTGTAAGCCAAATGGAAGGCTCCCATGGTCAAGTGCCTTAGGCAGTCACATAGCTAGTAAGTAGTAGAGGCAGGTTTTGAACAAAGGTTCCTGAGTTCAAATCCACTGTCCCTTACACTATGTCATGCTGCCACCATGATGGACAGCTATATTATTATTGTTTGCTGAGGACAGCTAGGTGGTAGTAGGCCTGGAGTCAGGAAGATTCATTTTCTTGAGTTCAGATTTGGCCTCAGACACTTCCTAGCTGTGTGACCTTGGGTAAGATGCTTAACTGTTTGCCTCAGTTTCCTCATCTGTAAAATGAGCTGGAGAAGGAAATGGCAACCTAGTATGTTTGCCATGAAAACCTGAAATGGGGTCATGAAGAGTCAGACAGGACTTAAAACAATAAAAAAACCCATAAACAAAAAATGTTGTCATTGTGATGGACAGTTATGGTATCACTGAAAAGAAAAGATTGAATCAAGAATCTCCAATGTTTTACTGGTGCTATGTGATCTTGGGAAAATCTCTTTACCTTTTAAAGAAATAAATAAGGCATTGTGCACTGTCTGCCTTGAAGAAGACTAATGGAAAGTAGGAATAATGTACTTTCTCTGTTAAACTTGTGGTGAGAACTTTGTCATGGAAAATTACACTGAACAAGGAAACAAATCTAAGTTGGAGGAACATTATGGAATGGTAAGACTTTGTAGGGCATTTGAAAACAGTTAGCTGGGGTAGAAAGACAGGTCTGGCAACTGAATAGGTTCCTTATCTCTAGGTTACAGAAACCCAGAGGGCTATAATTCAGAGCGGAAAATGAGAATACAGTATTCATTATAGCCTAAAGTATAAAAACATAAATATTAAGATTACAGTGAAAACAAATTTGAGGTATCAATCTGTCCCAGAGAAAGGGTGGAGCTTCCTATAGACCTGAAAGGCAAAGGGCTTGGTTCCTGCCTTTTTCCTGTTGTTTTCCTGTTGTCATTTCAGATCCTTCTTTCACTCTTCTGAGACCCTATTGAAGAGTCACTAATAATATTGTGTCCCAACCCTGGAACTTATTACTGAAGGGGTCTTTGGGATCTCAGGCAGGTTTAGATACTAACCACCTCTTCAGTAGCAGATAGACTATTTGGAATTGTAATTGAATATGAACTTTTCAGTCCATCCCTATCTGTACTTATTACTACCATGCTATACTAATTAATGTTTTATTCAAAGAGGAAATAGTGAGAAAATGTCAAAATATTATGATTCTCAAATGGATTCTTGAGTCACATCACCACCTTGAGAAATTCACTCAAGATAAAATTTAAGGGATGATCTTCCAGGTTTCTGCTACATTGATTCTATGATTCACCTAATTCTAACATCTAGAAGCAAGGTCAGTCTTATGTGCTAATATCAGCTAAAGATTAAGGAATTCCTTGATGATTTCGAGTCTTATTTTTATTGATATCTTTTGTTTTTAATATCATTTTTCATTTCTGAATATTTCCTCCTACTCATTAAGTCATCCCTTATAGGAAAAATTAAAAAGATAATCCAAAAACCAAATTAACAAACATTTATGAAACACTATGTGCTAGGTAGGCACTGTACTAGATGCTAGATATAGAAAATGCAAGCAAAAAGACACCGGAGAGGTTAAGGAGTGTGAAGACTAAAACAATGACATACATAAAGTTGAAATTACCTCACAATAACCCCATGAGGTAGATAGTTCAATTGTTATTATCTCCATTTGAGGATGTGAAAACTGAGACTCAAAGGCAAAGTGACTCATTTATATTCAACTAGCAAGTGTCAGAAGCAGGACAAGTCTTGTACTCTTTTCATTAAACCATATGGGACTTTAAATTTATTATTGCATTTGTCATTATTGTTCAGGCATTTGTCATGTCTGATTCCATAGCCCCATTTTTACTTTTCTTGGCAAAGATATTGGAATGGTTTTCCATTTCTTCCTCCAGCCTATTTTATAGATGAAGAAACTGTTTAAAGGATATCAAGTGACTTATCCAAGGTTACACAGGTTGTCAAGTGACAATGTCAGGATTCCATCCTTTCTAACACCAAAGCCAGCATTTTTTCCTATTGTATCATGATGCTTTATGAGTTTGTAGAATAATGGTGTTTAATCTCCCATCTTCCATTTTGGTGAAATTTTGCAAATTATTTTGTGTTCTAAACTGACTTTTGTCTGTGACTTCCAGGTCTCTGTATTGGTCAAAGAGATCAAATATTTACTGAATGAGAGTAGTTTCTTGCCTTGTTATGCTTCCTCATGTGACTGGTTTGCATCAGTTAAGCTTCTCTAGGAAATTATGATCACCAATTAAAGTCATGTGCCCATTGGTCATTTAAAAATATTTTTGAGTTACCATTTTTAACATGCATAACAATATAATTTGTAATACAATAGTAATATAATACATATGATTTGTTATGCATATGGTAATAAGTTATAATAATATGCTTATCCAAGAGAAAGAAATTCTTAGTTTAGTTATGCCCCCAAGTCTGTTTCATTTCCTCTTTCTCTCCTAATCCTCCTCCCTTCCACAGAAAGCAGTTTACATGATATAGGGTGTATATATATGTATATATACATATATACATATATATATTTACATATATATCATGATATAATACATACCTCCCTGTTTATCATGTACATTAAGACATTTTTATACTAGAGGAAAATCCATGGAGGAAATAAAGTAAAGAATGCTATGCTTAAATTTGTTTTCATATTCTGTATGTTCCTTCTATGGTAGTGGATATCCTTTTTCATCATGAGTCTCTTGGAGTTGTCCTGGATCCTTGTCTTCTTGATAGTAGTTGTCATTCACAGTTGATCATCATATATTATTGTTACTGTGTACAATGTTCTCCTGGATCCACTCACTTCATTTTGAATCACTTTATTTGTCTCTCCACGCTTTTTTGTGATCATATTGTTTGTCATTTCTTATGGCACAATAGTATTCCATTGCAATCATATACCACAACTTGTTTAGCCATTTTCCAGTTGACAGACATTCCTTCAGTTTCCAGTTCTTTGCCACCACAAAAAGAGCTGCTATAAATATTTTAAAACATATAATTTCTTTTCTTTTTTCCTTAATCACTTTAGGAAATATCCTCTTACTGGGTCAAAAGGTATACACAGTTTTATAACTCTTTGAATATAATTCCATTGATCCTTTTTTAAAAAATTGACATTGCTTGATCATGTCAGGAGGGAATTGTTATAATTACACTAAAAAATCTTCCCATCTTTGTCTTTTAAAAAAATAATTCTTATTTTTTGTTACATTTGAGTTCAAAGCTGTTTCCCTCCCTTCCTTCCTACTTCCCAACACATCCCCAGAGAAGGCCAACATTTGACACAGATATATATGTAAAATTATACAATATATATTTCCATATACCAGTTCTTTCTCTGGAGGTGGATAACATCTTCCTTTCTAGATTCATTATAGTTGATTTGGGTATTTATATAACTCAGAATAGCTTAGTCATTCACATTTTCTCTGAAAAACATTGCTGTTGATGTAGAAATTTGTTATTATATGTAATTGAGAAAATAAAATATTTTCAAATAAAAAAAGCACAAAGAAAAAAGAAAAGCATTGGTTTTTTATATGAGTTTTCATTTTATTTTTTCACAACAGCCATACAAATTTGTAATGAAGGGATAATCCTCGTTTTGCAAAGGAAGAAACAGAAATTCAAGGTCAAAGAGCTACTAAATGGTACATTTCAGAGGCTGATCCTAGTTTCTTTTGACTCCAGATATACTACAAAATGTATTGCTGTTCTCTTGGTTCTGCTCATTTCACTCCATTATTTCATATCTCTTTCCATGTTTTTCTCATCATTTCTTATAGCACAGTAGTATTCCATTACAATCATATACCACAACTTATTCATTTCTTTGCCCACCACAAAGAGGGCTGCTACAAATATTTTAGAACATATTGGTTCTTTTCCTTTTTACCTGATCACTTTGAGAAACAGGTCTAATATTGGCATTGTTGAGTTTTATAACTCTTTGGACATAATTCCAGGTTGCTTTTCAAAATTGTTGTACTAGTTCATAGTTCCACCAATGATGTATTAGTGTCCCAGTGTTCCAACATTTTTCATTTTTTATAACCCCAATCATATCCCCATTGACAGATGTGATCAAGCAGTTGTTTTTCTTCTGTGTTTCTACTCCCACAGATTTTCCTCTGAATGTGGATGGTGTTCTTTCTCATAAGTCCTTCAGAAATGTCCTGGATCATTGCATTGCTGCTAGTAGAGAAGTCCATTACATTCGATTGTACCACAGTGTATCAGTCTTTGTGTACAATGTTCTCTTGGTTCTGCTCCTTTCACTCTGCATCAATTCCTGGAGGTCATTCCAGTTCACATGGAATTCTTCCAGTTCATACAACAAAATATTATAAACACACTGTAAAAAAGAAAGAAAAATTTCAGGTTTTTTTCTCTGGTATGAAAGGAGGGCCAAAAATTTTTACTTGGATTTTTCAGATCAAGGGGTTATCCCACCTCATCCCCATGAGGTGGACAATATAACTGTATATGTATTGAATTAAATATATATATACACATAAGCATATGTATTCAATTTTCACCACCTACAAAATTCCTTTTCAATGAAATCCACTGTTCTCAATACAACTGTATAAAACTCTGTTGAAAAATTCTTATATAAATCAAATAATTTTTATTTAAAAATGAAAAGATGAATTGCATTACTAAGTTTGGACAGCATATTTAATCTTAACCTGGAGCAATATGAAACCAGAATACAAAGAAGGATTGGTTCTGAAAAAGGGAGATATTCTGCCCTTCCCCCAGTTTTTGTTAATTAAATTAAAATTTTGCCATTTTCTACACTGTTCTTGTTTCTTTTTAAAGGTCAAATGATTGTTAAGCTCATCACTTTTCCTTGCCTTTTTTTTTATATGATCAGGATGAGGGAGGGAGGAAAACTTTACCTCTCTCTGTGGCTGAGGTCATATTTGAACAAGAGATGAGCAGCACTTAGCTGTGGTCTCTGAAATACCAATCTTCATTGAAACACTTCATTTTTCATTGTAACAAGTACACAGTTGAATTACATCTAGATGACTATCCCAAATAAAGAGCTTGTATGGGGTGTTTTTTTAAGCACATAATTTGAAAATTAATATATGCTTACTTGTTCATATTTGTTTGGGTGGCAGTTTAGGAAGGAAATTGTTTAAAATGAAAGTGCATAAGCAACTACTTTGGCTTTTAACTTTTTTAATCCTATTGTGGTTTCTATATTTACTCCCAATACACCAAGGGACTAGAAATTAGCTTAATAACCAATGGTGCATAAAAACCTACTTATCTTGATAAGAGAAAAGAAGATGCTGGAGAAGCCAGACAATTTCACAAACAAAATGACAGCCAGTCTCTTTCAAAATGCTTGCTGTATGAATTACTTAATTTGCATCTGCAGATCTCTAGTGTTTGGCTTTACTTCTTTTCTTCATGCTTTCCATTTTCATGGGCATATGGGCAGACAGATCATTAACTGATATTTGATATTCTTCATAGAGTTACTCAAGCAAAATGAATTTTTCTCATTTTCATGTTGTGTTAAATACTCCTGTGTTTTCTGTTGTAAGGGTTAAATTAGGGGTTTTGACAAAATAATAGAGTAACTTTTTATAGCTTAAGTTTTAATGAGAATATAGTAGAGTTGTAAATTAATATTATCCCTTTAAGGCAGAGAAACAAAAAAATTCTAGCAGCTTTTAATAATTAACAATTTAGTTTAATTAAAATAGAGATAGTAAAATATTTTAGTAAAATGAATATAGTAAAGGAGAAAATACAGGAAAGAGGTAGAGAAAGAAAATTTCTTAATATCTATACTAGTTATCCTATAACTATCTATATCTACCACTAATAACAACCACCCCACAAAGTTCCAACCGAATCCAGCTGTAATAGAAATGTAAATCTGTTATAAATTATTTCTGGTTGTAATAACTGATGCACTTTGGCTTGGTACTAGAGGGCAGCTTGTTAGTATGGGGACACACCTGAGGGTACCTAGTTACAATGGAGATAGAGTTACTACAGAGATAGAGAGATGCTGCTGCAGGGGAATGCTCTGGGGTCTAGCTACTGATCCTTATGTGAGGCTAATGGATCAGTCTATTTCCTAATCTCCTCCTCCCTTCACTCCCTCCCTTCTCCAACCCTCTTCCTCCCAGTTTCTTCTATGATATTATTGAGAAATGATATTTGATATTATGAAACTATGATATTAATGAGAAAAAAAAAACTTCTTCCATTCTTTTCTCAGGTAAGGGGTTTATTGGGATAACAGGACAAGGAAACTGAGGAAAGAGGGATGAGAGTTTCCCTAAACTATAAGGAGAATTTGAGGGTTTGGGAAATCAGTCCAGTCACAACTGTGACAGAGAGACAGTTAGAGAGATGGAGGACAACAGTTAAAATCTTCTTTCTTCTTCACAAAGCCACTAAGATCTCTCAGCCTAATTTCAGAAGCCCCCCTCAAGGGTCCTTCAGTATGGGACAGAAACTAATAATATTAGTTCTCAGCTTCTTCTCCTTCAGCCAGGCTTGCCTCCTTTGGTCAGAGAAATCCCAGAGAGCCAAAGTCTCCTGATCAGTCAACCCTGGAGAGCAGAGGTTTCTCCGTTTTTCCTGGCCAGCTCAACTGCCTCCTCCTCTTGGGAACATTCCGTTTTGGAACCTTCTCCTTGATTTTGCAGATCAGGTCCTCAGCTTGTTTCTTGCATGCTTGGCTTGCAAGTCCTCTCTCTCTCTCTCCATGCCTCTACAACAATCTCCCCTTTTATTCGACAATTTCTCTTTTATCTCAACCACTTCCAGAAGATGAACTTGCTTGAAGGAAGATCACACAGTCCTACTGTAATGGAGGCTCTTTTACTATGTTATTTATGGTAAGAGTAGTGCTGGAACAGTTACACCCAGAAATAAGGTTAGAAGGAGAACTGGGATTTTCACCCCTCACCCACTTTCTGTGTCCTTCAGTTGATTTCAACAGCTCTTCAGAGAAGGCATGGTACCAGCAGCTTCTAATAAATTAATCTTCATAATATAATACTGTCAAAAGGGGGTTTATTTAGAGGAAAGAAGTTAGGGAGATGGGATAGGGCAGAAGGAATATAAGGTTTCCCTAATCTATTATAAAGTTCAATATAAGGAAATATGGTTGATTTGTCCTTAAGGGAAAATTGTTAATAACTTGAAAAAGATCTTCAGAGCTATGCCCCAAACTTTTCCAAGGTTAAATTATTGGTCAGGAATTCAGAGCAATTATCTGCTGGCTCCTCTCTCTCAGTTCAAGAGAGCAGAAGTGAAGTTTCATATGTTGACTTCCTTAATTGTCTCGCTGACCAAATTCTTCTCTGAAATCTTCCCTTTTCTTCTTGATGGACAGTCCTCCAAGCTTCCATTCCTTGCATCTGCTTGCAAGTCTCTCTGTTGTAGTAATCAGTTTCTCACACTACTCCAGAGAGCAATTTCACCGACTGCCCTGTCTCCTCCTGAGAAGAAATGGCCTGGGCAGAAACTGCCTGTGTCCTTTTCAGAGTTCTGGAATTCTCTCTTCTGCCCTGCCTTCGTTTTTGCTAAATTCCTTATAACACCTCTGAAGGTTTTTTTTTTCTCAAAATTCTCATTCTTCCTGCCTTCTCTGTAATCTTTGATATTGTCAGTTCTCTTCTCCTTGATACTAATTTCTTTCTAGATTTACATGATACTGATTTTGATACATGATTACCTGGTTTCTCTCAGTCTCTTTTCTTTGATCTTCATTCAATTCCCACCATAAAATAACATCCAAGACTTTGTCTTGTGCCTTCTTCTTTTCCTTCTATATTCTTTTACTTGGTAATCTTCCCAGCTCTCACAGGTTCAATTGGGATCTCTATGTAGATAAGTATTTATTAATCCAGCCTTAACCTGTGCCCTGATCTCTAGACTCATATTACTGAATACATATTAGACATCTTAAAGCATGTTTCATAGTCATATCAAACTCAACCAGTCCAAAACTGAACTCATAAACTTCACTACCTTCCCTTTCTCCCTAAAACCTACTAACTTCGGGGGCAGCTGGGTAGCTCAGTGGATTGAGAGCCAGGCCTAGAGATGGGAGGTCCTGGGTTCAAATCTGGCCTCAGACACTTCCCAGCTGTGTGACCCTGGGCAAGTCACTTAACCCCCATTGCCTAGCCTTTACCACTCTTCTGCTTTGGAACCAATGCACAGTATTGACTCCAAGATGGAAGGTCAGGGTTTAAAAAAAATAAAACCTACTAACTTCTCTCTCATTGTTAAGGATACCACCAACCTAGGTGCCATTATTGACTCTTCATTCCCCATTTTTAATATTTTGACAAGCCTTATTGATTCTATGTTCATTACATTTCTCATATATACTCTTCTACTTGATAAAGTCTAGGGGTTTCCTATCACTTCCAAGATCCAATATAAAACATTGTTTAGCTTCTTAAGTCCTTCATAACATGCCTCAAACTCAACATTTTTTTAGTTTTCTTATATCTTACATTTGTGCCCCCACCTATTCTTTCTTTGATTCAGTGACTCTGGCCTTCCTAATCCTTGAAAAAATATACTCCACTTTCCAACCTTGGATATTTTTATTGGCTATCTCTCATGCTTGGGTCTTTCTCTCTTCTCATTTCAGTCTCCTGGCTTCCTTCAAGTTCTAGCTAAAATCTTATCTTCTATAGGAGGCTGTTCCCAGCTCCTCTTAATTCTAGTGATTTCCCTCTATTGATTATTTATAATTAATCCTTTATTATATAGCTTGTTTGTACATAAATGTTTTTATGTTACCTGTTAGCTTCTTGAGAGCAGGGACAGTCTTTTACCTTTGTATTCGCTATTTAGCGCAGGGGTATATATTAGGTGCTTAATAATGTTTGTTGACTCACTGACTTCTCCACTGACATTGCTATCACCTTCATTACCTCATACTTGGACTATTGCAACAATCTTCTAGATAGTTTCTCTACCTCATGTCTTTCCTCATACAAGTTATACTAGTCCATCTTCCACTTAACTGCTAAAATTATCTTCTTAAATGCAAATTTGACCATGTTACCACTCCTCTACCCCCAACTCAATAGACTCCAGTGGTTCTCTCTTAACTCCAGGATCAAATTAAAAACTCATTGTTTAAATATTTAAATTTCTTCACATTCTGGTCCCTTTTTACTCTTCTAGTCTTTCTATTTTACTCTCCTCTGTATACCCTATGATCCAGTGATATTGGCCACCTTTCTGTTACTTGTACATGACACAGATCTCCTCAATTGGAGCTCTTTCACTAGATGACACTATGTCTTGAATTCTTTCCCTTCTTATCTCTGCATGCCTACTTCCTTGGCCTCCTTTAAGTCTCAGTTTAAAACCTCCATTCTGGGAGGTCTTCACTTTTCCTCAAAATGGCAATGCCTTCCTTTTGAGATTCCCTCTAATTTATGCTTTATATGTGTATATATAGTATTTTTTGTCTCTTTTGTTAGAATGTATGCTCCATGAGAACAGGAATTGTTACTGTCTTTTTTTTTTATATATTTCTAGCACTTAACATAGTTCCTGAGACTTAGTAAGAATTTAGTAAATGTTTGTTGATTTTACTTGCTGATTTGTTTTAACCTCAGAAACTCACTGAACCATCCACTAAGGTATGGAAAGTTTTGTGCATTTTACATTGCTAAAGGGAGAACATCAGGGAGGAATTCAAGGATTCTTGAAGCATCTGGAAAACCATTTAAAAAAGTAATTGTTTTCTTTGTATGGAATGTTAGTATCCATCTTAGTATCATATGACAATACTCAAGTCATCATCTAAAAGCATTAATTTTTTAAAAAAATTACCTTCTATCTTAGAATCCATACTAAGTATTAGTTTCAAGGTAGAAGAGTTTTTAAGGGTCAGGCAATGGGAATTAAGTGACTGGCCCAGGGTCACACAACTAGGAAGTGTCTGAGGCTAGATTTCAACTCAAGACCTCTCACCTCTAGGCCTGGCTCAGTATCCACTGAGCCATCTAGCTTCCCCACTACTGTTTAATAAATACCCTGACTTCAAGGAGCCTATGGTTTTCTGGTAAGATTTGCACAATAGTAACTATTATATGAGATAGTAGGTGATGTGTACTAAGTGAATAGCCTGGAACATGTTTTTTTTTTTTATTTTTTTATGTAGCTTTATGTCCTCCACTAATTTCCCAATTTGAAAGACCTTCTTAGGAGTTGCCAACCTTCCCAGAAGCTCAGGGATGACAAATCAAGATACTGATGCAGGCAAAATTTACCTTTGGCAGCTTCACTCCTCTTCACTCTATCTTCTTTTTGGGACTTCTGCCCTAGCAATCCAGTTACCCAAAGCATGGCTACCCAGAGCACTCTACTTTTCTGTAAGACTGCTCTCCCTAGAGAACAAGTCCTTCTCTAAACCTATCTCTCCAGTCCACCTTTTCCCATTTCTCATGAATATTTTTCCTTCCCAAAGACAGAATGTCAACTTTTAATTTCAGTTAAATATCACTATGCAAGAAAGCATAATTTCTAAGAAAATAGAAGAGGAAATGAAATATATATATATATATATATATATGTATATATATATATCCCCAAGTAAGTATTGTCTTTGCCTTGGGTATCATCCAAGATAATCAAAAGAAGGATGGAGAAAAGATAGGAGCAAGAATTTCCTCTGACATCCCTAACAAATCATCATCTAGTCTCTACTTGAAGATACGATAGGAGAGACATAACAAGAAAGGACAATGTTTTCATAAGTTCTTCTGAGTGGGTTTTCATATCTTTATATTCTACATAACACCTTCACATTGCCCCAGTGTGTGTTTTGTGGCATTTCATAAGATAGGAGTTCCAAACAAACCATTTTTTTATATATAGTATACTTATAGGATCCCTTCTTTGTATGGATTGACTGAAGCTGAATAAAGTCTCACTTCTAACCAACCTATTTTCTACACTCATTATATTTAAATAGTTTCTCTCAGGGCACATATTTTTGTATTGTATTAGCAGTTGAATTGAGACTGAAACTTTCCCCATATTTATTACACTGATTAGGTCTTTGCCTAGTGTGAAATATCTTATATGAAAAGATGCTTGAGGGAAATTTTAAGCTTTCTTCATAGTCAACATTTACAAAGTTTAACTTTTTTTCTCCCAGTGGAAGACTATTGCAGTTCTTCTTGAAAAGGCAGAAAAGGGAAGGATGACTATCTTCTATATATATTCTCAGTCAGGACTTTTATTTACATATTTTTGGATCTTGGTGAAAATCCTCCATTAAGTTTTATTTCTCTACAACTTATTTGGATTTGCCTTTTCTTTCTCACTTTCAAGTCTTACCAAGCTATCATAGGAACATGATTACCTCCTTTCAGTGGAGAAAAGTAGTGGAATATTGTTGGAAAGATGTAGAATGTTAGGTATTTTCAATGTCAGTTTATTTTGCTTAATTGCACTTTGTAATTACAAGGGAGAGTTATATTGGGGTGAGAATATTGGCAAATGACAGAGACATAAACAAAATATATTTTAAAAGTAAACTAATTTTCAAGAAGAATGTGTCAAGATTTATGATGAGATAATACTTATTAAGTACTTACTATGTGCCAGGTACTGTATTAAGCTACTGAGGAAACAAATAAAAAAAGAGAAAGATAGTCTCTTCCCTCAAGGAGTTTATATTCTAAGGCAGGAAGACAATACACAAAAGTAAGCTGAAAAGGAGGTAAGGAGGGTGCAAGAGGGGATCCAGTACAGGGGCAAAAGGATGATGATGAAGGTGGTGGTGTGGAGCCGAAACCAAGCACACATCTAGTAGAACATGAAGAAATGGAAGAGATTTGAGCTTTCTTTTAAGGGAGACTATAGGAGAAATTTTTTTCTTTGCCTTCAACCCCTCTAATCAGAAAGGCATAAGTAACTGAGAGTACTAATGAGGTGTGAGTACCAAAGCTGAAGCAATCTTCATGATGATTAGTTTTCTAGTGATGAGCTTATCTACCTTTGTGTCCTTGATTAAGTCTCAATTTTCTCAACTGTAAAATGAGGGAGTTGGGCCAGATGACTCTGGGAGTACCACTGAACTCTATCTATGATCCATAATTTATTTGCTATTAGAAAATTCTGTTATTAAAGATTATTTTTTTTGACTAAAACATATTTTTAGAAAATTCCTTTTAAAAAAACCTTTTCTATACTTCTCATATATATTATCTGTTGGGCATTAGGCAAGTGATTTAACCTCCCTGAGCTTATGTGAAAAGTGAAGAGGTTAAACTCCATGGCCTCTGAGGTCCTTTTTGATTATAGGTTTATGAGCCCATGAGCTATTATCAACCACTAGCATCTTGGAGTAAACTAGTTGAATATAATCAAATAAGCTAGGGATTGAATGAATGAAATACAAGACATAGGCTCTCTTATTTGCAAAGAGGATTTTAAAAACTTTTTATGTTTGTCTCTAACCAAATTTATCACAAAACACTATTCTGCTGAAATCTTCTTGGATCCTAACTCTGTCATCCAGGATGTTAGATATACCTCCTAGATTTGCTTAATATGCAAATTTGATAAGCATAATATCTTTATCCTTTTATCCTTTATTCAATCCCTTATCCAGAGTCACTGATCAAAATATTAAATTGCATAGGACTAAAGACAGATCTCTGGAGAACTCTGCTAGAGACTACTTTGAAACTTGACATTGAACTAGCCTCTTTAAAGCCATTCAACATGTTCTAAGTCCCCCTATTAGTTTGCTTACATTTTTCCATCTTATTTAAAATTATGAGATATTAAGTCAAATGATCAGTCAAAACCTAGGTAAATATGACTATTGAATTTCCTTTACCAGTCTAGTAACCATAGCAAAAAATGAAAGAAGTTTACTTGAGCATGACCTGCTTTTAATGAAGTTATGCAACCATCATTTGTATCCATCATTTATTTTAATTAATTAATTTGCTTATTAATAGAATTTATACACTAGTGTCCCAATGCCAACTGCCCTTCCACTCCCCACCAACCCTCTTTCTGTATCACAGAAGGTATTTTCTGGGAGACAGACAAGTTCATACAAATGAAATCTTTCATGTTTCCACTTTTTAAATTTACTCACTGGTGGTAACATTCAAAGGTTATTCTTCAAGTATTAAATCTATAGTTATGTATGATGCTCTCTAGGTCCTACTCATTTTGCTGTTCATTATCCCATGTAGTTCTTTCCCAAGTTTAAAAAAAATTAGCCCTGTTTCTTATGTCATAGTAGAATTCCATCACAACCATATACCACAATTTGTTTAGCCATTCTCCAATTGATGGATATCCCTTCAATTTCTAGTTGTTTACCACCACAAAGAAAGCTGCTATAAATATTTTGGGACATATAAGTACTTTTCCTTTTCCCCTGATCTCCTTGGGAAACAGACCTAGCAATGGAGACACATTTCTGGGTATAATTACAAATTGCTCTCCAAAATGGGTGGATCAGTTCATAGTTTCACCAATAGAGTCCTTGTTTTCTCATATTCTCTTCAACATTTGTTGTTTTGCCCTTTTGTTAATTTACCCAATCTACTGGGTATGAGATGGGATTTCAGAATTTGGTTTTCATTTTCCTAACCAGTGGTATAGAGCATTTAAAAATATATCTATATCTGGCTTTGATTTATTCACCTGAAAATTATTTATTCATATTTTTTGCTCACTTAATTTTTGGGGGGGATGGCTCTTATTCTTATAAATTTACCAAATTCTCTCTATATTTTAGAAATGAGATCTCCATCTGAGAGGCTAGCTATAAAATTCAACATCCCTCAATTTATTTGTACAAAACCTTTTCAATTTAATGTACTCAAAACTACCCATTTTACATTTCCCAATGCTTATTGACTCACAAATTCCTCCCCTATTTCATACTTCTTATAGGTAGTATATTCCCTTCTAATTTACTCATGTTATTTCCTTTTATGTCTAGATAATATACTCATTTTGATCTTATCTTAGTAAATGTCTTTTGACTACATCTAGTTTCTGCCAAACTACTTTCCAATTGTCATAACAATTTTGACCAAATAGTGATTTCTTATCCCAAAACTTGCATCCATGTTTTTACCAAATACAAGGTTAGTATAATCTTCACTATTCTTTGTTGTATATCTGTTCTATTCCAAGGATCTGCGTTTCCATTTCTTGGCTAATACCAGATAGTTTTGATAATTACTGCTTTTTAATACAACTTAAAACATGATATTACGAGAATTTCTTCCTTAATATTTTTTATTAATTCTTTTAATATACTTGATCTTTTATTATTTGATATTTTTAGGATAAGGATGTGGCTCCTTTTATTTTATTTTTTCATCAAGTTTTTTTCTTTAATTTTTTAAATTTTATAAAATTTTATTTAATTAGTCAATTTAGAACATTTTCCCTGTTAAGGTAAAATTTAGGGTTGTTGACTGAATATATTATATTAGTGGTCTTCAGAGATTTAAATTCAATCACAATAAAATACTCAAGTCAGTTTGGGATTTTTATGGTGGTTTAATTTACAATAGAAGGAAGAAATTAAGAAGGAGAAGAGAGTAAGGGTAGGAGATTTTCTCTGGCCTGGAGTAAGTCAAAGGGAGTTCAGAGGCCTCAACCAATGGACCTTCTCAGAAGATTAAATCAAGCTCGGTTTCCAGCGAGGCCTCCTCCAAGATGAGGGGCCTCCTAGGAGGATAGTGCTTTTCAGGAGGTCAAGGTAAGGAGTAATCAGTCTTACCACTTACCAAGGTCACTCAGGGAAGATGCCCCACCTAAATCCTGCTACAGAGCCAAATGCCGCAAGCAAGCCAAAATGCCGCCCAGAGTTCCCAAAGTTTCTGAGAGCACAATCACAGGAAGTGACATGAAATATATAGGCAGTTCTTTACATCACATCCTGTGTCTCACATGGACCAATGGTGGCTTAAGTTTGACTTAGGATAGCCCAGGGGGTCAGTCAGTTGTTTCTGATTTGTCACTTGCTAGCACACATTAGTCATAGGCCATCCTCCCCAACACTTAATCTTTAAGTAGGGGTTTATACATTCCTGGTTGCTAAAATTCTAAAGACTAAGCAGGGTGGAGTAAATCTAAAATTCACATCCCCTAGTTACAAGAATCATTATCCTTCCCTCCTTCCCATAGCCAAGGTGCAGTTCCACTGGGTTTTACATGTATCCTTAATCAAAACCTATTTCCATGTTGTTGAGGTTTGCACTAGGTTGATCATGTAGTCTATATCCCCAATCTTATCTCCATTGATCCATGTGATCAAGCAGTTGTTTTTCTTCTGTGTTTCTATTACCATAGTTCTTCCTCTGAATGTGGACAGTGTTCTTTCTCATAAATCCTTCAGAATTGTCCTGGATCATTGCATTGCTACTAATAGAGAAGTCCATTACATTCGATTGTACCACAGTGTATCAGTCTCTGGGTACAATGTTCTCCTGGTTCTGCTCCTTTCACTCTGCATCAATTCCTGGAGGTCATTCCAGTTCACATGGAATTCTTCCAGTTCATTATTCCTTTGGGCACAATATTATTCCATCAATAACAGATACCACAATTTGTTCAGTCATTCCCCAATCAAAGGGCATCCCCTCATTTTCCAATTTTTTGATACCACAAAGAGCACAGCTATGAATATTCTTGCTCAAGTCTTTTCCTTACTATCTCTTTGGGTTACAAACCCAGAAGTGCTATGACTGGGTCAAAGGGCAGACAGTTTTTTAGTGTCCTTTGTACATAGTCCTAAATTGCCTCCAGAATAGTTGGATCAATTTATAACTCTACCAGCAAAGCATTAATTTCCCAATTTTGACAAATCCCCTCCAACATTCATTACTTTCCTTTGCTGTCATGTTAGCCAATCTGCTAGGTGTGAGGTGGTACCTCAGAGTTGTTTTGATTTGCATTTCTCTGATTATAAGAGATTTGGAACATTTTTTCATTTGCTTATTAATAGTTTTGATTTCTTTATCTGAAAATTGCCTATTCATGTCCCTTGCTCATTTATCAATTGGGGAATGACCTTATTTTTTGTATAATTCATTTAGCTCTTTATAAATTTGAGTAATTATACTTTTGTCAGAGGTTTTTGTTACAAAGATTTTTTTTTACCAATTTGTTGCTTCCCTTCTAATTTTGGTTGCATTGGTTTTGTTTGTACAAAATACTTTTTAATTGGATGCAATTAAAATTATTTATTTTACATTTTGTAATTTTTTCTATGTCTTGCTTGGTCTTAAAATCTTTCCTTTCCCAAAGATCTGACATGTATACTATTCTGTGTTCACCTAATTTACTTATATTCTTATATGTAATATATATCCCATATACATTATATACTTCTTTATATTCAAGTCATTCACCCATTCTGAGTTTATCTGGGTGTAGGGGGGTGAGATATTGATCCAAACCCAAACTCTCCCATACTGTCTTCCAATTTTTCCAGCAGTTTTTGTAAAATAGTGGATTTTTGTCCCCAAAGCTGGGATTTTGGGGTTTATCATCGACTGTCTTGTTGAGGTCACTCACTCCAAGTATATTCCACTGATCCTTCTTTCTGTCTCTTAGCCAGTACCATATTGTTTTGAAGAACACTGCTTTATAGTATAGTTTGAGATCAGGTACTGGTAGGCCACCTTCCTTCACACTTTTTTTCATTATTTTCCTTGATATCCTTGATCTTTTGTTTTTCCAAATGAATTTTGCTAGGGTTTTTTCTAATTCAGTAAAAAAGTTTTTTGGTAGTTTGATGGGTATGGCACTAAATAAGTAAATAAGTTTGTGTAGGATTGTCATTTTTATAATGTTATTATTGTTTTTCCAATTATTTAGATCTAGTTTTAATTGTGTGGAAAGTGTTTTGTAGTTGTGTTCCTATAGTTCCTATGTTTGACTTGGCAGATAGATTCCTAAGTATTTTACATGGTCTCAGGTGATTTTATTTTATTTTTTTTAATTAATTTTTTTTATTCATTTAGTCAATTTAGAACATTATTCCTTGGTTACAAGAATCATATTCCTTTCATCCCTTCCCTTTCCCCCACCCTTCCCATAGCTGATGCACAATTCCACTGGGTATTACATGTGTCCTTGATCAAAACCTATATCCATGCACTAGGATGTTCACTTAGAGTCTATATCCCCAATCATATCCCCTTGACCCATGTAATCAAGCCATTTTCTTTTTCTTCTGTGTTTCTACTCCCACAGTTTTCCCTCTGAATGTGGATAGTGTACTTTCTTGTAGATCCCTCCATGTTGTTCAGGATCACTGTATTGCCACTAATGGAGAAGTCCATTGCATTTGATTGTACTACAGCGTATCAGTCTCTGTGTAAAATGTTCTCCTAGATATGCTCCTTTTGCTCTGCATCTCTTCCTGGAGGTTGTTCCAGTTCCCCTGGAATTCCTCCAATTTATTATTCCTTTGAGCACATGTAATATTTTTATTGGGAAAGGAAATAGGATTGGAAAAATGGGAAGTAAATAAGTTTGTGTAGAATAGTCATTTTTATTATGTTAGCTTGCCCTAACAATGAGCAATTAATGCTTTTCCAATTATTTAGATCTAGTTTTAATTGTGTAGAAAGTGTTTTGTAGTTGTGTTCATATAATTCCCATGTTTATCTCAGCAGATAGATTCCTAAGTATTTTATATTGTCTAGGGTGATTTTGAATGGAATTTCTCTTTCTAATTCTTGCTGCTGAGATGCATTGGAAATCTATAGAACTGCGAATGACTCATGTGGGTTTATTTGTATCCTACAACTTTGCTAAAGTTGTTGATTATTTCAACTAGTTTTTAGTTGATTCTCTAGGATTCTTTAAGTAGACCCTCATATCATCTGCAAAGAGTGATAGCTTGGTCTCCTCATTGCCTTTTTTTAATACCTTCAATTTCTTTTTCTTCTCTAATTGCTACAGCTAGTGTTTCTAGTACAATGTTGAATAATAGAGCTGATAATGGGCATCCTTGTTTCACTCCTGATCTTATTGAGAATGCTTCTAGTTTATCCTCATTGCAGATGATGTTTGCTGATGGTCTTAGATATATACTGTTTATTATTTTTAGGAAAGGCTCTTCTATTCCTATGCTTTCTAGTGTTTTCAATAGGAATGTGTTGTATTTTGTCAAAGGCCTTTTCTGCATATATTGAGATAATCATGTGATTTTTATCAGTTTGCTTGTTGATATGGACATTATGTGGATGTTTTTCCTAATATTGAACAATCCTTGCATTCCTGTTATGAATCCTACCTGGTCATAGTGAATAACCCTTATAATTACTTGCTGGAGTCTTTTTCTTAGTATTGTATTTGAGATTTTTCATCTATGTTTATTAAGGAGATTGGTTTATAGTTTTCTTTCTCTATTTTTGTCCTGCCTGGCTTTGGAATCAGAGCCATATTTGTGTCATCAAAGGAATTTGGTAAAACTCCTTCTTTACATATTCTGTAAAATAGTTTGTATAATATTGGGGTTAATAGTTCTTTGAATGTTCAGTAGAATTCATTTGTGAATTCATCTGGTTCTGGGGAATTTTTCTTAGGGAGTTTTTAAATGGCATGTTGAATTTCTTTTTCTGATATACAGTTATTTAGCTATTCTATTTCTTCTTCTGTTAATCTAGGCAATTTATATTTTTGTATATATTCATCCATATCACTGAGATGCCATATTTATTGCTATATAATTGAAAGAATAGTTTTTCATGATTTCCTTAATTTCCTCTTCATTAGAAGTAATGTCTTCCTTTTTCATCTTGGTACTATCAATTTGGATTTCTTCTTTCCTATTTTTAATTAGATTGACCAGTACTTTGTCTATTTTTTTCAAAATACCAGCTTCTAGTCTTATTTATTAATGCAATAGTTCTTTTTACTTTTGATTTTATTAATTTCTCTTTGAATTTTTAGGATCTCTAATTTTGTTTTCATATGGGGATTTTTAATTTGTTCACTTTCTAGTTTTTTAATTTGCATTTCCAATTCATTGACCTCTGCCCTCTCTAATTTGTTAGTATATGACCTCAAGAATATAATTTCCCCCTTGACTACTGATTTGATTGTATTCCATAGATTTTGAAAGGACATCTCATCCTTGTAATTTTCTTCAGGGAAATTATTAATTGTTTCTTTGATTTGTCCTTTAACTAATTTTGGAGAATCATATTATTTAATTTGAAATTAATTTTTTATTTACCTCTCCATATATACTCACTAATTATTATTTGTATTTCATTATGATCTGAGAAGGCTGCATTTATTATTTCTGTTCTTTTGCTCTTGTTTGTAATGTTTTTATGCCCTAGTACATGGTCAATCTTTGTGAATGTACCATGAGCTGCTGAAAAGAAGGTGTATTTCTTTTTGTCCCCATTTATTTTTCTCCACATATCTACTAAACTCTAATTTTTCTAAGATTTCATTCACATCTCTTACATCTTTCTTATTTATTTTTTGGTGTGATTTGTCTAGATCTGATAGAAGAAGGTTCAGGTCTCTCACTAGTATAGTTTTACTATCTATTTCATCCTTGAGCTCCAGTAGTTTCTTGTTTAGAAATTTGGATGCTATGTAATTTAGTGCGTACATGTTGAGTACTGATATATCCTCATTGTCTATACTGCCTTTTATCAGGACCTTCCCTATCTCTTTTAACCAGATCTGTTTTTACTTTGTCTTTGTCAGATATCATGATTGTGACTCCTACCTTCTTTTTCTCAGGTGATGCCCAATAGATTTGGCTCCATCCTCTTACTTTTACCCTATGTGTGTCTACCTTCCATGTGTGTTTCTTGTAGACAGAATATGGTAGGGTTTTGGTTTCTAATCCACTCTGCTATTCGCTTACATTTTATGGGTGAGTTCATTCCATTCTCATTCAGAGTTATGATTACCACCTGTGTATTTCCCAACATTTTGCTTTCCACTCCTAGTCCTACCCTTTCTTCTTTAACTTTTTCCTTCTACACCAGTGTTTTCTTTCTAATCAGTTCCCATATTTCCACCCTTTTTTGTTTCTGTTCCCCCCCTTCTTATTCCCATCTTATTTTTTTAGGGTCCTTTTAATCTACTCCCCACTCTCTCCATCTCTTGTATTACTTCTTTCCCCACAAGTCTGTTTATTACTCTTCTACTTCTCTATAGGGTGCGAATCAATTCTTTTCCCCCAATGGATCTGATTGTTCATCCCTCTTTGACTCAATTTCAATGTAAGTAAGAATTAAGTATTTCCTATCTCCAATCTCTTTACCCTTCCAGTGTATTGGTGTTCTCCCCCACTCCTGTCATATGCTTCTTTATGACATATAAATTTACCCCATTTTTTCTCTTTTCCCATTTCTCTTAGTATTAACTTCTTTTTTTAACCTCTCATTATATATACATATACTATCCAGCTTGGCAATTATGTATATATATATGCATATATATGTATATATATATATATATATATATATATATATATATATATATATATATATATATATACACAGTGACACACATATATATATATACACAGTGGAAATAAAAATGTTCTGTGTTTGGGCATTAAATTTTCTGTTCAAGTCCAGTCTTTTCTTTATGAATGCTTGGAAGTCTTCTATTTTATTAAATGACCATACTTTCCCCAGCAAGAATATGGTTAATTTTGCTAGTTGATTATTGGTTGTAGACCTAGTTCCTTTGCTTTCTGGAATATCAGATTCTAGTTTTTAAAGACTGAATTTCATCCCTGGCTTTTTGGTCATCCTTCTTCTGATCTTTCATCTCTGCCTCATTGCCACGCTGGATAATTTTGGCTTTCAAGACACTATTTTATGTTTCCAGATGACTTATTTTGCTTTTTAAGTTCTTTCCCCAGTTGTCTTTAGCCTCTCTTAATTGTTTTTTGAATTGTATTTTGAGTTCTTCCCAAGCCTGGGTCCAATTCATTGGAGTTTTGGTGTTTTTACTTGATGTTCCTTGATCCTCCTTTGTTTCATTTGCTCTTTGTTCATTGCCTGGATAGAAGCTGTTGATTGTAATTTCTCTTTTCTTTTCCTTCAAGTGACTTTCTTAGTAATATATACAAATGTTGATGATTTATGTGGCTTTATTTTATAACCTGTTACTTGCTAAAATTGTTGTAGTTTTAACTAACTTTTTAGTTGAATCCCTAGGATTTCTCATATATAGATACCATCATATTTCCTGCAAATAGAGATAACTTTATTACCTTTGGGCCTGTTCTGATTCCTTCAATTTCTTTTTCTTCTCTTATTGCTATTGCTAGCATTTCTAATTTTATGTTAAATTATACTGGTGACAATGGGTTTTCATGTTTCACTCCTTATCTTTTTGAGAAGTGGTCTTGCTTTTCTCCATTATAAATAATACTTCATGAGGGCTTTAGTTGGATTTTTTGTGTCATTTTAAGAAAAAAATCCATATATATATCTATGCTTTCCAGTGTTTTTTTTTTTTCAGGAATACAGGCTACATTAAAAATTTTTTTGGATGTTATAACACTTGGTGCATATGGATTTAATAGTGATAATTCTTCATTATCCATGGTACTGTTTAACACAATATAGTTTTCCCCATTTATTTCTTTTGATTATATCTATTTTAGCTTTAACTTTGCAGGGATCATGGTTACTAACCCTGCTTTCTTTATACCAGCTGAGGCATAATGTAAAAATGGAGATTTGAACCCCAGACTTCAATCCCCAGAAGTCCTTGCTCTAGTTCCCAAGATGCCCTCTAATCTCACTGGGATTCCCTACCTGGGTGAGCTCAAAATTTCTATTTAAACTGGCTATAAAGCCTACTGAGGTCTCTCTTCCTGTACTCGGAGATTGCAAGGATGCAGTAAGTGAAATTGAATGGGACTTTCAGCCCTCCTAGCCACATACTTTTTTTTTTTAAACCCTTACCTTCCATCTTGGAGTCAATACTGTGTATTGGCTCCAAGGCAGAAGAGTAAGGGCTAGGCAATGGGGGTCAAGTGACTTGCCCAGGGTCACACAGCTGGGAAGTGTCTGAGGCCAGATTTGAACCTAGGACCTCCAGTCTCTAGGCCTGGTTCTCAATCCACTGAGCTACCCAGCTGCCCCCGCCACATACTTTCTTATTTTGTTTTTTCTTCATTTCTTAATCTTTAATAAACCTCATAAAAATATAATACTTAGAGCAGAGAAACTAATTTTAACTGTTACAATATTATATTCTGTTCCAATGCTTTTTTTTACTCTATATGTGTTTCTTGTTTTTAAGTTTGATTTCTTATAAACAATGTATTGTTAGGTTTGAATTTTTGATCCATTTTGCTATCTATTTTTGTTTTAAGGGTAAATTGATCCCATTCACATTCAATGCCATAATTGCTCATTGTTTATTTCCCTCAATTCTGTTTTTTTCTCATTGTTTGTCCTTTTCTTTCTCTTTTTTTGCCAAATCCCTCCTTAGATGTCCAATGCCTCTCCAATTTGCACTCCTTAGAAATCTTCCTTTATCCTCTCCCTTTACTCTCTTAGTTTTAAATTGGTCTTCCTTTCTAAAGATCCCTCTCTGGCCCTTTCCTCCTCACTTTTTAGTTCTTATTTTATCTGTCTTTTCAAAAATCCCTTCCTTTTCCTCACAAACATGCTCTTCTATTTCTTGATATAAACTTGATTTTAAAATCCCTTTCTTATTTTCTCTCAAGAATCCCTTCCTTATCACCTTACCTTATCTCTCCTTCTCTATTTCTTGATTATCCCTTCTAGGTATTGCTCTTTTCTTATCCCCTTGCCCTCTTTTCTTTTAAAATACCCTTGTTTTTCTCAGTGCTTCAGTCCCTTAATGGGACTTTAGTCCCACCCTTACTCTATCTCCTTTTCCTTCTGTTTCTCTGTACAACAAGAAGACTTTTTCTCTTCTACTTCTATATGTTGTTCTCTCTTTAACTGAGATCTAATGAAAGTAAGGTTCTAGTACCATTAGCTGTCCACCCTTCCTCCCCTACTCTGTGGCAGTTCTCCCACGCATTCTTCTTTTATATGAGATAATTGTTCTATTTGACCTCTTTCTAGTTTATTATAATTTTAGTTCATTACATTATACTCAACTCAACTGCAAGTATTCTATCTATATTTGCTCCTTGAAAGTATCCAGGTAATGATGTCATTCTTAAGGCTTATAGATAACATTTTCTTATAAAAGAATGAAACCATTTGACCTTTTGAGTCACTTATAAGAGGTCTTTAATAATTACCTTCCTATGTTTCTTATAGATAAAATTTTCTACTGAGTTCTTTATTTCCCCAAAGAAAAGTTGTAAGTCTTTAGTTCATTAAATATTTTTTTTTGCCTTTTATAATTAAGTTCAGCTTTGCTGAGTGTATTATTCTTGGTTGTAAACCTTTGTTCTTTAAAATATTGTGTTCTGGGGGCAGCTGGGTGGCCCAGTCAGACCTAGAGATGGGAGGTCCTTGGTTCAAATCTGGCCTCAGACACTTCCCAGCTGTGTGACCCTGGGCAAGTCACTTAACCCCCATTGCTTAGCCCTTACCACTCTTCTGCCTTGGAGCCAATACACAGTATTGACTCCAAGATGGAAGGTAAGGGTTTATTTATTTTTTTAAATCGTGTTCTATGCCCTTTGTTCTTTTAACGTTGAAGTTGCTAAATTTTGTGTAATTCTGACAGTGGCTTAATAAATTGTTTTTTTCCTTTAATGCTTGTAGAATTTTCTCTTTAGCTTGGAAGCTATGGAACTTAGCAATGACGCATTTCTATCTTGCGATCTCTTCACAGTAATAATTGGCAAATTCTTCCAATTTTTATTTTACCCTCTAAAATTTCCAGGCAGTTTTCCTTGATGATTTCTTGGAATATGGTGTCTAAACTTTTTTTTTTTTTGGATCATAATTTTCTAGCAGTCTGCCTATTCTTATATTGTCTCTCCTTGATCCATTTTCAGGGTCAGTTGTTTATGTGATAAGATATTTCATGGTTTTTCTATTATTTCATTTCTTGTTGCCTTAAGAAGTTGGTAGCTTCCCTTGTCCAATTGTAATTCTTAATGAATTATTTTCTCCTGTGAGGTGCTGGATCTACTTTTACATCTGAGTGATCTTTCTTTCATAATTTTCTTGATTTCTTGCATTATTCTTATTTTTTCCCCAAATTTTCTTCAACTTCTTTCATTTGGTTTTGGGGGTCTTTTTAAAGCTCTTTCAAAGGTAATTTTTTAGCTATTTTTATTTGACGTTTTAGAAGTAGGTCTTTTCAATTAATTATCCTCTGAGTTTGAATACAGGTCTTCTCTGTCCCCATAATAGTTATCTGTATTTGGGTTCCTTCTCCTTTGCTTACCTGCCTTTAAATTTTTTTAGTGGCAAGGTCAATAGACTTAATTCTTAGCTTTATTCTAGAGTCCCAGAATTCCTAGAATGGTGAGGGGTAGTACTTTAGATTTCATGATTTTTTGGTGTTTGTTATTTCCTGTGCCTTATTAAGTTCTTCCAATTACTACAACCCAGAGTCAGGTGTAATCCACACTCTCTTGGTTGAGCTTTAGGCTATGATTGACCTCAGGTGCTCCATCCAAAGCCCCTAGCAGTTCTACCACTGCAAGAAGACAGCTCAACTTACCCTGTGGCAGAAGCTAGGGACTCTATTCCCCTGGAGGTGACCACATTTATTGGAGCCCACTCCCTCAGCAACCATACTCACTGGTGTGCATTTCCCCCCTTCTTCCCCTTCTGATGCCATGGCCTGGTATAAAGTGTCTACTCCAAGGGCTCTCCCCTCTCTCTCCTTCCCCCAACATCTTTTTCTTCTTTCCTTTCCTCTTCCTATATTCCATCCTCCTCCCAGGGCCCTCAGAAGGTGGATTCCAGTGGTATCCATCACTGGAGTGCAAGCTCCTAGGCTCAGCAGACAAGGTGAGACTATACAGCCTGCCTTGTTGATTCCACATTGTTTGCTCTGGTCCTTTAATTTCTTGATGGGGCTAGATGGCTTTTGACTGCTGGGCCCTGCTGTTGCTTCTGACTTTGTTGTATCTATTTTTTTTTAGTAAAGGAGACTACAGATAACTTTCTGAGCCTCAAGAGGCCAGGAAAGTGATCTACCAGAAGTCTAGGGGCTAGAGTTTTACCAGGATTTTCCAGAATTCAGATGTTGATGAGAGCTGAGTCCTAAGAGAACTACCCAGCTCAGTTCAGCAATAGCTATGCTGTACTTAAAAGTGAACTTGATAGAGTGATTGTGAAGTAGAGAACACTTTAAATTTAAGCCACTCTTTCCAGAGATTGGGTAGTATAAGAAATAGTATGTTTGTAGCTCTTGGGAGGGAAAGTTTATCCTTTCTGTAACTAAAGCTAATTGATGTTAATTGTCACTAGGGTCCTTTAACAATACATGTGGAATACCTCTGGAATAGGGACTCAAAATGGTTTGAGAGGAGAAACACCTGACCCCTCAGGGGTTCCCCTAGAATATTAAGGGGAAGATGCAACTAGATTTTCTAAGAGAGTAAGGCCAGAAACTTAATGGTGACATTTAATTGACATGGAGAGAATAATGGTCATTTAAGGACACAATTCTGAATTATTTCTCAACACCCACAACTTGGGTCAATTTGTTATGGATTTATCTCCATGATTTCCACAAAACATATTAAAAAAACATTCTGTTATAACACCGAGTCTTTTAAATCTACTTTGGATATTTTTGTTTCCATAACAAAATTTCTAGACTTCCGGTCAAGATGGCAGTGTAGAAGCAGCGAAAGTTCAGACCTCCGAAACCCTTCCCTACCGATCGCAAACAAAGTGCTCCTAGGCCACCGAAATTCAAGCTGAACAACAGGATAGACCTGGGGAAACCTCCTCCTGGACCTGGATCAAAAGGTACCGCACCCCAAAAGCCAGAACCCTAGATCACTCAGATCTAAGGGGTAGACAGAAAGAAGGTCCCAGGACCCATCCCCCCCAACCCAGAGTGCTGAGCCCAAGGCAGCAGCGGGAACCTCAGGGCTCTGAGGACTCACCTTGAAAGCGACCCGAGCCAGTCTCCGGAGTGCCCAACACAGACGGCAGGGAAGCATAGAGAGAAGGAGGAAGCCTGTGGCCTCCTGGCTGGGTTCTTCCCTCGGGGTCTCGGGGGAGGTCCCAGCTTCGGGGCACCAGCTGAGCCCAATCCCATCGGGAGCCCTCAGAGCTACTGAAAGGACAGAGGGCTCAGGGCTGGCAAAGGGGTGGCTCCGAAGAGCCTACCTCGAAAGTAACCCGGGCCAGTTTCTGGGCACTCAACACAGACTGAGGAAGAGGAGGTTGCTGCTTTTCTCTTTCTTCTTTTTTGGCTCCGGGATCATTCGGCCCACACTACCTGAACCTAATCCCATCAGGAG